>NC_091156.1:24616304-24816304 GCF_040958095.1 Procambarus clarkii | reverse complement strand
CCTTAAGCTCTTTGGAAAACACTTCATGCGGCCCTGGATCAATAGAGTCAGGCAGAGTGCCAGAGTCGGTTGCTAATGTGGTACCAATTTTTAAGAAAGGAGATAGATCACTTGCGTCAAACTGTCGGCCAATTAGCCTAACGTCTATTGTGGGAAAGTTACTTGAATTGATAATTGCAAATACAATTCGTCTGCATCTTGAAAAACATAAATTAATTAATTATTTGCAAAATGGTTTTACAAATGGCCGTTCATGTTTAACAAATTTGCTATCATTTTATTCCAGCATAGTTGAGGCAGTTGATAGTGGTAAGGATTGCGATGTTGTGTACCTTGACTTTAGCAAAGCTTTTGATACAGTGCCACATGAAAGACTGATTAAAAAGATTGAGGCTCGTGGTATTGGGGGTGCTATATTAAGTTGTATTAGGGCATGGCTATACCAAAGGAAACAGAGAGCTAGTATAAATGGAGTTAAGTCAGAGTGGGAAAATGTTGTAAGTGGAGTGCCTCAAGGCTTTGTCCTGGGACCTCTGCTGTTTATAATATATATAAATGATTTAGATTCAGGTTTGAGTAGCAACATTTGCAAATTTGACGATGATGCAATTTAAGCTTTGTTAATCTTTTTTCTTATGACAGGTTTCTAATTTAGGGAATTAACAAAAACAAGCAACACTTAGTGGGCCAGCCAGAGGCTTAGGGCCCGCGCAGGAATATCCCTGCAAAAAAAAAAAAAAAAACTTTGTAATCCTTCGCTGGACACGTTCTAGTAAATATATATCCATTCTATTGTATGGCGACCAAAACTGAACTGCATAATCTAAATGAGGCCTAACCAGAGCAAGATACAGCTGAAGAGCAACACCAGGTGTCTTATTACTAACGCTTCCATTAATATATCCTAGTGTCCTATTTGCCTTATTACGAACATTTATGTTTCATCCCACTACTCACAGATGGCTCCTGTTTCACCCCACGACTCACAGATGGTCCCTGTTTCACCTCACGACTCACAGATGGCTCCTGTTTCATCCCACTACTCACAGAGGGCTCCTGTTTCATCCCACGACTCACAGATGGCTCCTGTTTCACCCCTCGTCTCTCAGATGGCTGCTGTTTCTCCCCACAGACTCGAAGATGGCTTCTGTTTTACCCCTCGTCTCTCAGATGGTTTCTGTTTCTTCCCATGACTCATAGATGGCTCCTGATTCACCCTGAGTCTTAGTGATTGCTCCAGTTTCACCCCACGTCTCACAGATGGTTCCAGCTTCACCCAACGTTTCACATATGTCTAGTGTTCCTCTCCGAGCCTCACAGATGGCTCCAATTCAGCCTTGGGAGCATGAGTGACTAGAGACCTTAGCGGCAGGGTAGAGGTGCTGGAGCTAGAAGGATCACTTAGCCGCCACACCGGATACACATAATGACAACTAGAAACATGGTAGGCGGGAGCAGGAATGGCAGCATTGTGGAGGCAGATGTGGGGGAACACGAGCGTGGCTCCAGCACGAGTGGGGAGCTATGTAGGCACACGTGTACAATCATATGTTGGACTCCGAGAAAATATTGAAGAAAGAGCTGGAGAATGTGAGAGAACACGTTATTAAAGATAGAGGAAATAAGTTATGTTAGGAGAAAATATCAGACATGTGAGAAGTACAATAAAACCTCAAGGGCCGGAGAGTAAGACAAAGAGATAAACAGTGCCAAGAGAGAGTGCAGAAACAGAAGAAAGAATTGGAGGAAAAGTTTCAGGATGAATTGGAATATATTGCTACCTACTTGAAGGGCCAATTGGCGGAGCTAAATGAGAGACGTGAGAGAGTTGTTAAGCTGGGAGAAGTATGGAAAACTGAGATGAAGTAGACAGCTATTAATTACAAACTATATCATGAGAGGTTAAAAATATAGAAGATAGATTTGATTTCCATAAACAGGAGAGAAAACCAAGGGTGAGCGCTTGCGAAAAAGAGAGAGGATCGGCAACACCAACCTTGGATTAGTATGCCTGCACGAGGGCTGAGATAGACTTAGCCTAAGTTTACAGACCTTTACATACAGAGTTGTTGCATACAACAAAGGAACACTAAACTGCTAGACCAATAAAACTGGTATTTGTAAATGAAGTGGAACAAGAATCCTGATGAGACACGAAGGTAACCTAAGAAAAATAGAGAGGTAGATATACCCCTGACATAAATAAAGATGAAATAAAGAATAAGACAAAACAGCGCAGAGGAGAGGAAAGAACAAGGAGAAAAGAAACTGGAGGTGTGGAGGAAGAGAGAAGAGGGCAGCAAGGGGAAAGGAACCAACATCACTTGCCAGCAGCCTCTCCCTCCTTTTCCAGCCGTTGTCGTGAGGAAGCTTGGAGGGCGGCTGCCGGAATGTGATGATCCATAGGACAGTCCTCTGTTCCTCTGAAGCCTTATGCTTCTGCTACTTTCTTCATTAATTATGCTGGTTTCTTTTTCCGCTTCCTCATATTTATTTCTTTATCAGCACGTCTTCTCCTTTCTAATTGTTCCTTACAGCCGAATTGGTGCCATTACTGAATATCCTTTCTTTGGTCTTCTGTTTTGAAGCCGAGTGTTTGGGGAGGCACACTCTCACCCGTAGAACTGTGGTACCTGACGATGTCGAGCGAGAGGACGCTTTTATTGTCAAACTTTTCCTTCGTTGCTGAGCCCATTCTCGACGGACTGACGGTTCTTAAGGTGACGATTGTAGGGTGTATATTCACGATGCACCCCTGAGGGGGGGGGACTGTCTTGTCAGGTGTTGTGTCCTCTAATTGTGGCTCCATGGTGGGTGTGGGGGCTTAATTGTGGATGAAATTATAGTCTTGTTCGTTTCTATGCCGAGTTCTGACCTCATTTAACTTTTCAGATTCATGGGGTGGGCGACCAGGCCCCCGAGTTTGACTGTGATGAAAGGACTCTGTAACCCCTGCTACATTGGGGCCCAGACCAAGCTGCTTCTGACACTCTCTGCTCCTTCCCCACCTTTGTGACAGGGTTGCACCCTTAGTCCCAGGTGGTGACCATCTCATCACCTGGAGTAGATCCAGAGGCACAATTTCCAGTTCTTCACCTCTGTGGGTCTATTGTAGCGGATCCGGTGTTGGTCGTGACCAAACTGGGTTCCTACTTTTCGACTGTTAGCTCCAGTTCTCATCTTCCTCCTTCTTTCCTTACTTGTAAGCCCCTTCTTGAATCTTGTACATTAGATTTTTGCACACATCTCCAGCTACCTTATAACGATCCCTTCTCTCTCTCGAAACTCTCTCGAGAGTCTTCCTTGACTCTCTGCGGTTCAATGGCTGTAGGTAGGGATGACATTCATAATGAGATGCTTTGCCATCTCCCTCCATGCACATTCAGTATTTACTGAATATTTATAATCGTACCAGGGAGGCGTTATCAGTCCCCGAAGACTGGCTTGAGGCGGTAGTTTTTTTCTATTCAGAAACCAAGTTTTCTAGGGACATTCCCTATGGAGTTCCGCCCCATTACCCTATCGAGTTGCGTTCGCAAACTCTTTGAATGTATGGTCAATGTGTGTCTCATGTGGTTCCTGTTAGGCTATCACCACCTCTTCCCTCATTTTGGCTTTCACGGGTGTTGCAGCACGACTAATGTCTTAGTGAACTTGAATGTCGTATGCCCTTTGCTGCGAAGACCTCCGTTGTTGCTGTTCTTTTGACCTGGAAAAGGCGTATGACTCCACCTGGAGATACCTTAAATTGTCTCAACTCCGTTCTTTTGGCCTTCGTGGTACTCTTCCTCTCTTCCACTCTAATCGTTCCTTAAGAGTGAGGCTTGGTACCACTCTCTCTGCCTTTCTTTGGCAATACGAAGGTGTACCCCAAGGTAGTGTTCTAAGCACTACTCTTTTTCCTGGTTGCCCTCAATGGTCTTCTTTCCTCCCTTCCATATGGAATTTTTTCAACTTTCTTTGTTGATGATCTTACCCTCTGCTGTCAAGGTGATGACTCGTCTTGTCTCCAACGGCGGCTTCAACTTGCGCTTGATGCCGTGTCGTCTTGGGCCACTAATCATGGTCTCAAGTTCTCTACAACTAAGACTTGTGCTATGACCTTTACTCGGAAACAGGTCATTCTTCGTTCTCTTTTGGCGCTCTATGGAAATCTTCAAAGTTTCTGCAAATCTTTTGGAGTTAATCTTTGACACTCGTTTGTCTGGTCTCTTACCTCCGAGTTTAATGCTCTGAGGCCGTTAACTTACTTAAAGTCTTGTCCCATACTTCCTGAGGAGCTGATAGGCGCACGCTCCTCGTTTTACATGCCTCTCTCATGATGTCTAAATTCGATTATGGTGGTCCTGCTTACTCGTCTGCCTCTCCCTCATCTCTTCGCCGTCTTGATACTCTTCACCATACTGGGCTACACCTCGGCTCTGGTGCCTTTCGTTCAACTCCTACCCAGAGCCTATACGTTGATACAGGCATCCTGTATCGGTCGGTACAGGCATACCTGTATTTGGGAGCCGGTCGGCCGAGCGGACAGCACGCTGGACTTATGATCCTGTGGTCCTGGGGTCGATCCCAGGCGCCGGCGAGAAACATTGGGCAAAGTCTCTTTCACCCTATGCCCCTGTTACCTAGCAGTAAAATAGGTACCTGGGTGTTAGTCAGCTGTCACGGGCTGCTTCCTGGGGGTAGAGGCCTGGTCGAGGACCGGGCCGCGGGGACACTAAAACGCCCCAAAATCATCTCAAGATAACCTCAAGATATCCTGTCTCTACAGGATTGCCGTGATCGCAACTGTCTTCGCTACTTGTAGAGATGCGCGGTCTCTACAACACCCTCACTCTCGCTTATGTCATACTTTGACCATTACACCTCCTCCTGGGGCCCTGTTCCCTTTCACCAACATCCTTTTTCCTAACAGTTGTCTTGCTTGCAAGATTCTCTCTCGGTTCATATTACTAATATTTCTACCCGTGTCGTTCCATCCTTGCCCCCATGGAGGGTTCCACTTGCAAAGTTTTGCACAATCTTGACCCGCATAGCAAAGGCTTCTTTCCCTCCTACAGATCTGAAACGCCTTTTCATTACACACTTTTCTTCACACTTCCGCTACATTGCCATCTTCACAGATGGGTCTAGGTCTGCCGACGCTACTCCATTGTATTTCCTGTAGACTAGCATCTTCACGGCAGAACTTTATACAATTTTGTGTGCTCTTCGTCAACTGCTTTCTCGCCGTCATTCTTCCTTTGTTGTTGCATCTCAACTACACACACACACACACACATACACACACACACACACACATACACACACACACACGTACACAGACATACACACAAGAATAACATCGGAGGCGTGTGCGAGACTGGCTAACAGCAGAACTGCTTTCAGAAACTTGTGTAAGGAATCTTTCAGAACCTTGTATACCACGTATGTAAGGCCAATCCTGGACTGGAGTATGAGGCCTCAGCATGGAGCCCGTACCTTGTCAAGCACAAGACGAAACTGGAAAAAGTTCAGAGGTATGCCATAGGCTAGTCCCAGAACTAAGAGGCATGAGTTACGAGGGGTAGACTGCATGAAATGCACCTCACGACACAGGAAGACAGAAGAGTAAGGGGAGACATGATCACTACCTACAAAATTCTCAGAGGAATTGACAGGGTAGATAAAGATAAACTGTTTAACACGGGTGGTACGCGAACAAGGGGACACAGGTGGAAACCGAGTATCCAAATAAGCCACGGGGACGTTAGAAAGAATTTTTTCAGTGTCAGAGTAGTTAACAGCTGGAATGCAATAGGCAGTGATGTGGTGGAGGCTGACTCCATACACAGTTTCAAATGTAGATATGATAGAGCCCAGTAGGCTCAGGAACCTGTACACCAGTTGATTGACAGTTGAGAGGCGGGACCAAAGAGCCAGAGCTCAACCCGCGCAAGCACAAATAAGTGAGTACAAATAGGTGAGTACACACACACACACACACACACGCTTTATCTCTATCTGTCTCTGGCTTTTGGTCTCTCTCTCACTGCAACCGTGTAGCGTGAGGCAGGAGAGGGAGCCTGCCTCCCACCCCTGGTGACTGTGGTGCAGCTGGGGTTGAGCCACAATGGTCAGCTCACCTTATGTACCCCACCTCATGCTTCCTTTATTGACTAATGAGCCGAAGCCCAACCCCCATAAGCACAATTAGGCGAGTACAGATAATTACAGGCAAAGTATGAAAGTTAGGTGTTAACAATTTGCAATCAGTGCATAATATTATAAAGTACAGTAAAACAAACAAATAAAAACATAAAGAAAAAGACAATAATGTTGAATCTATTTATTTCAAATTTAGTCGTGATGGGGGGTTGGCTTAAATAGGATTGGTCTTAAACTCTCACCACTCACCTGAGGTGTGAGGAGGTGCACGGTGAGGGTCACCACTCACCTGAGGTGTGAGGAGGTGCACGGTGAGTGTCACCACTCACCTGAGGTGTGAGGTGGTGCACGGTGAGGGTCACCACTCACCTGAGGTGTGAGGAGGTGGTGCACGGTGAGGGTCACCACTCACCTGAGGTGTGAGGAGGTGGTGCACGGTGAGGGTCACCACTCACCTGAGGTGTGAGGTGGTGCACGGTGAGGGTCACCACTCACCTGAGGTGTGAGGTGGTGCACAGTGAGGGTCACCACTCACCTGAGGTGTGAGGTGGTGCACGGTGAGTGTCACCACTCACCTGAGGTGTGAGGTGGTGCACGGTGAGGGTCACCACTCACCTGAGCTGAGGTGTGAGGTGGTGCACGGTGAGGGTCACCACTCACCTGAGGTGTGAGGTGGTGCACGGTGAGGGTCACCACTCACCTGAGGTGTAAGGTGGTGCACGGTGAGGGTCAGCACTCACCTGAGGTGTGAGGAGGTGGTGCACGGTGAGGGTCACCACTCACCTGAGGTGTGAGGTGGTGCATGGTGAGGGTCAGCACTCACCTGAGGTGTGAGGAGGTGGTGCACGGTGAGGGTCACCACTCACCTGACGTATGAGGTGGTGCATGGTGAGGGTCAGCACTCACCTGAGGTGTGAGGTGGTGCACGGTGAGGGTCACCACTCACCTGGGGTGTGAGGTGGTGCACGGTGAGGGTCACCACTCACCTGAGGTGTAAGGTGGTGCACGGTGAGGGTCACCACTCACCTGAGGTGTGAGGAGGTGGTGCACGGTGTGGCTCACCACTCACCTGAGGTGTGAGGAGGTGGTGCACGGTGAGGGTCACCACTCACCTGAGGTGTGAGGAGGTGGTGCACGGTGAGGGTCACCACTCACCTGAGGTGTGAGGAGGTGGTGCACGGTGAGGGTCACCACTCACCTGAGGTGTGAGGTGGTGCACGGTGAGGGTCACCACTCACCTGAGGTGTGAGGTGGTGCACAGTGAGGGTCACCACTCACCTGAGGTGTGAGGTGGTGCACGGTGAGTGTCACCACTCACCTGAGGTGTGAGGTGGTGCACGGTGAGGGTCACCACTCACCTGAGCTGAGGTGTGAGGTGGTGCACGGTGAGGGTCACCACTCACCTGAGGTGTGAGGTGGTGCACGGTGAGGGTCACCACTCACCTGAGGTGTAAGGTGGTGCACGGTGAGGGTCAGCACTCACCTGAGGTGTGAGGAGGTGGTGCACGGTGAGGGTCACCACTCACCTGAGGTGTGAGGTGGTGCATGGTGAGGGTCAGCACTCACCTGAGGTGTGAGGAGGTGGTGCACGGTGAGGGTCACCACTCACCTGACGTATGAGGTGGTGCATGGTGAGGGTCAGCACTCACCTGAGGTGTGAGGTGGTGCACGGTGAGGGTCACCACTCACCTGGGGTGTGAGGTGGTGCACGGTGAGGGTCACCACTCACCTGAGGTGTAAGCTGGTGCACGGTGAGGGTCACCACTCACCTGAGGTGTGAGGAGGTGGTGCACGGTGTGGCTCACCACTCACCTGAGGTGTGAGGAGGTGGTGCACGGTGTGGCTCACCACTCACCTGAGGTGTAAGGTGGTGCATGGTGAGGGTCACCACTCACCTGAGGTGTGAGGTGGTGCACGGTGTGGGTCACCACTCACCTGAGGTGTAAGGTGGTGCACAGTGAGGGTCACCACTCACCTGAGGTGTGAGGTGGTGCACGGTGTGGGTCACCACTCACCTGAGGTGTAAGGTGGTGCATGGTGAGGGTCACCACTCACCTGAAGTGTGAGGGTCACCAATCACCTGAGGTGCGAGGTGGTGCACGGTAGTTGTAGGGATGACACCGTATGCGCCTCATTGAATTTTGGGCAAATGAGGCGCATATGGTGTCGGGGTTTTCACCGAACTTTTGAATGAGGCGCATACGGCACACCAGATTCACCGAACTTTTGAAAGAGGCGCATACGGCGTCAGGGTTTTCACAGATTTTTTGAAAGAGGCGCATACGGCGTCAGGGTTTTCACAGATTTTTTGAAAGAGGCGCATACGACGTCAGGGTTTTCACAGATTTTTTGAAAGAGGCACATACGGCGTCGGGGTTTTCACAGATTTTTTGAAAGAGGACGATTCGGCTCACCGGATTCACCGAACTTTTGAAAGAGGACGCTACGGCATCAGGGGTTTCAGGTAAATTAGGGCAGAGGACGATACGGCACACCGGATTCAACGAAATTTGGAAAGAGGACGCTACGGTGTCAGGTGTTCCAGGTGAATTTGGCCAATCATAGATTAGGAATTAAGGAATTCTTATGAAGAAAATAATTTCTGAGATTTTAGAAGTTTGTTAAGAGTTCTTATGAGGAAAATAATTTCATAGATGTTTGTTAAGAGTTCTTATGGGATAAATTTCAGAGTTCATACTGAGAATAAACAGATATTTTACACCATATATGTTTAAGTAGAATTCTTACATAAAAACTAGTATATGTCTATAACTAAACTAAACTGTTGCATTACCCGGCTATCCCCCTCCCCCCTCCCTTTCATCCCCAGTGTCATCTTACCTCACACCCCCTCCCTCCCTCGCCTTTCCCTCCCAACTCCCGTCACCTGTGTTGACCTCACTCCAGCCAGCCAGACGCTGCCTCCATCCCTATCTCACAAAACAGGTATCATCTCCGTAATCTTACCTTATCTTAGCGTCACCACAACACCTGTTCCTACCTCGCACCTCTCATCACCTGCCCCGCCTCTCAATCCCGTGTCACCTACGCCGACCCCACTAAACGCTTCCGCCAACTCACCTCCGTAATATCTGGACCTCTCTACCTGATACCTTACCCCCCTTTCCTTATTCATTACCAGTAATATTGTTCATTCATAATTCCGTACAGCTATTTTAGACATCGTAATATTTGTTCCTTTACATTAAACTAGTCAGTTTTACACAAATAAACAAAGTCAGTAAGCAGGGTCTAGCTCACGTTCCCCGCCCTACTTTTACTAATACATCTTCTTTAGTATCCAATCATTTTCTTTGAGATTTAAAACATAGCTATTTCAAACGTATTAAAATACAATAATTTAGTTAACAAGCTCCAGCTCCTGTCCCCCGCCGTAGTTCCCTCTCATATCCTCGTTAATACCTAACCAATCCCCTTAAAACATTAACACAGCCATATTTCGTATGTAGTAAAATAAATTGTGTTAGTAAGCAAGTTCTAGCTCCTGTCCCCGCCTTAGTTTATCCCCGTAACTTCTTTACTAACAGTCCAATCCCCCTAAAATTTTAAAAAGCAATATTTCAAAAGTAGTGCAATACAGTAATTTAGTTACTGAGCTCCAGCTCTTGTCCTCCACCTTAGTTTCCTTGCACATTTTCGTTAATAACCCATTAATTTTCATGAAATTTAAACACCGCCATACTTCTTAAACACCGCCGTAAGTAAAGATAACACATTTACCAAACTCCAGCTCTCGTCCCCCACCTTAGTTCTCTCTCATATCTTTGTAAATAACTAATAATTTTTTCTTAAATTTTTATCATAGGTGTTTCAGACGTAGTAAATAAAAACCAGTTCAGTTACCAAGTTTTCAACTCTTGTTCCCCGCTTAGCTCATTTGTACAAGTTCTTTATTATCCAACTAAATCACCTGAGATTTAAGATCACCCTATTTCTAACGTAGTAAAATTAATCAGGACATTAGCCAAGCTTCATTTCCTCTGCCTTAGATCATCAAACATAAATATATCCAATCAAGTCCCTCTCCAGCCAAACTCTTTATCAGAGTAATCACCTAACCCCAACCGGCGTAATTATCTTTTCTTCCCCTCCCACCTTCCTCCATCTCGTCCAAGTCTCATAAATTTAAATGTAGCTGTTAATTTGCTTGCTTTCTTTCCCCATTCATAGCATATTCTCTGTAAGTTCAGATGAGTACTTAGTCTTACATATTCTCTAGTTCACTCCATTTTATGTATGACTTAAACAACTATTACTGTGCATCCTATCATATTTTAACATGACTCATATGTAAATATACCCAACTCCTTCCTTCCATTAGAAGTCCCAGCATGTTCGCCTCGCATCTCACTACGCTTTTCTACTTTACATGTTCTTGCATGTGTTTCGCACATCTCAGTACCGACGCTTACAATCTCTCTCAATCCTTTACACGTTCGCACATGTTCTCAGCCTAACGTTTACAATTTTCCTCCATTCCTCCACTACATGTTCTTACCCGTTCATTACAGTCCCTTACATGTTCTCTGTACAACTTTTATACTCAGTATTCATGTTCTCTGTATTCATTAACCTTTCTTACATGTTTTCTATGTTCTTTGCCATGTTCCCCGTATGTTCTCTATGTTCGCCATATTCTTTAAAAATCAAATGTACCAAAACATTATTTTCTTAACGTTCCTTAATTAAAATCATTCGTCAATCAACTAAAAACATAGTCACTTTCGTGATTTCTCTACTAAACTTATTATCCAATCAACTAAATTAGTCAAGATTAGCCTCGTTCAAAACCGTTCTTAACTAAAATGACGTTTCTCTTAGCTAAAAATTGTCAAAGGAAACTTTCCAACACTGTTCATAACTAACTTTGTCCATTGTTAATCAACTAAAAATCACTTTAATCATTTCTTAACTAAACTTTTTCCCTAGTCAACAGAAAATAACCGTGTTCATCATGTTTCATTGTCATTTCTTATCTAAAATTATCCGCCAATCAACAGAAAAAGCCATGTTCATCATGTTTTTGTCTTTTTGTTTTAACTAAAAGTATTCATCAGTCAACTAAAAATAGTCACTTTCGTCATGTTTCCCTGTCATTTCTTAACTGAAATATCACTTCTCTCAACTGAAAATAGTCAAGTGTAGCCTCTTTTCCAGCAATGTTCTTAACTAAAGTAACCTTTCACTTCGATAAAAAATATTCAAATGTAACATTTTCAGCACTTCCGTAACTAAAATTATATGTCGTTAAGTATGAAATATAGTCAAAGGCACTCTCCGAGACAACAAGGATTTACTCAAAGACATCAAAGTTGCACTCAAAGACATCCTTTGAGACATCAAAGACATCCTTTGAGACATCAAAGACATCCTTTGAGACATCAAAGACATCCTCTAAGACATCAAAGACACCTCTCGAGACATAAAAGACACTCTTCGATACATCAGGGACACTCTCAAATGCATCAAAGGTACTCTTCGAGATATCAAAGACACATCTCGAGACATCAAAGACACTCTTCGAGACATCAAGGACACTCAAACACACCAAAGGTACCCTTCGAAATATCAAAGTTATTCTTCGAGACATCAAAGGTGCTCTCTAGGATATCTTCGTTCATTAAACTTATTCTCAGAGACCTCTAAAGTTATTCTCGATCATCAAAGTTGTTCTCTACATCATAAAAGTTATTCGCTAAGTAACCTTTCATTCGTCAGAGATGCTTTCTAAGACATCTTCGTCCATCAAAGTTATTCTCAGAGATATCTAAAGATATTCTCAGAGAATTCTAAAGTTAATCTTGGTCATCAAAGTAAATTTCTAAGTCACCTTCGTTATTGAGAGAAGCTTTCTGAGACATTCTCATTCAACAAAGCTGCCCTCAGAGCCATCAAAAAGTTAAATACTGTCATCAAGTTAATCTCTAAGTAACCTTTCGTTCATCAGAGATGCTTTCTAAGATATCTTTGTTCATCAAAATAATTCTCAGAGACATCTAAAGTTATTCTCAGAGACATCACAGTTGTTCTCGGAGACACCAGAGTCATCAAAACTTATTCTCAGAGCTATCAAAAGTTATTCTCAGAGTCATCTAAAGTAATCTCTAACTCACTCTCGTTCATCAAAAGTTGTTCTATAAGACATCAAAGTCATCAAAAGTTATTCTCTGAGCTATCAAAAAATACTACTCATGTTCTCAAGTCTTTCTCAAAGCCATCAAAGATATTCTCAGAAACATCAAAGGTAATCTCTAACTCACCTTCGTTCATCAAAGTCATTCTCTAAGTCATCAAAGTTGTTCTCTAAGACTTCAATGTTGTTCTCTAAGACATCAAAGTTGTTTCTTTAAGACATCAAAGTTAATCTCAGAGCCATCAAAGATATTCTTAGACTAATCAAAGTTATTCTAGGAGCTAGCAAAAGTTATTTCAGTGTCATCAAAGGTAATCTCTAAGACACTTTCGTTCATCAAAGGTAATCTCTAACTCACTTTCGGGCATCAAAAGTTGTTCTCTAAGACACCTTCGTTCATCAAAGAAACCCTCCTTCTTCCAACAAGTTATACTATAAAACATCAATGTTGTTCTCTAAGACATCTTCAGGCATAAAATTTCTCTCCAAAATGTAACCAGTTCAGCTTTTCATATCAAACTTTCACTTCTGTTAAAATATATTTTCTTAGACACTTTACCTTTGAAACTTTTCTCTGTGCAACACTGCTTAAACCTACTTAACCTATCCTCCCCACCCAATGTTACTTACCTAACATAACATTCCTAAACCTAACCTAGCTTACATAACCTAACCTAACTTACCTAACCTAACTAACCAAACCTAGCCTAACCTAATTTACCTATCCTAACTTAACTAACCTAACCTAACTTAACCTAATCTAACTTACCTTACCTAACTTACCAATCCTGTCTTAACCTAACCTAACTTAACTAACCTAACCTAACGTAACATGCCTTACCTAACTTACATAACCTAACCTAACTTACCAACAATAATTTACCTAACCTAGCTTACATAACCTAACCTAACTTGCCTATCCTAACTTAACTAACCTAACTTAACTTACCTAACCTAATCTAACTTAACCTAACTTAAATAACCTGACCTAACCTAACTTAACCTAATCTAACTTACCTAACCTAACCTAACTTACGTAACCTACCTATCCTAACTTAACTTAACTAACCTAACCTAACCTCTGAACAACACTGCATAAACCTACATAACCTATCCTCCCTACCTAATGTTACTTACCTAACATAACATTCCTAAACCTAACCTAGTTTACATAACCTAACCTAACTAACCAAACCTAACCTAGCCTAACATAACTTACCTAACCTAACATACCTAACCTAATTTAACTTGTATAACCTAACCTAACTTACCTAACCTAACCTACCTTTCCTAACTTAACTTGCATAACCTAACCTAACTTACCTAACCTAACCTAACCTAACTTAACTTGTATAACCAAGCATTACCTAGCTTAACCTAACCTAACCTAACTTTACTTGCATAATCTAACTTAACTTGCATAACCTAAACTTACCTAACTTATCCTATTCTAACTTATCCCAACCCATCCTAACTTAAAGTAAATTATCTAACTTAGCCTAACTTACTTAACTTAACATACCCAAACTGACGTAACCTAACTTACCTAGTCCAATTTACCAACCAAACATGACCTAACTTACATAAATATTCCTGCTTGTCTTTTGTGTTTCGTCAATATCTCATATTCATTTACTCGTTTCAAGGGATATTTTCTCAAATGGTCATTAACGCATTTCAGGTACTATTTGTTAAAGATTGGGTATTTAAGCATTTCAAAGAATTTTTTTTATACATGGGCATTTACTCGTTTCATGGGTTAATTTCTCAAATGGTCATTTTTGCATTTCAAGGGTTATTTGTTAAAGTTCATCAAGTTGCTCATAAGTTGTATTTTTATGTTTGTAATAATTGTTCTTATTCTTCCACCCTTTAACCTAACCTCTTGTAACCTTAGTGTATTTATTAGGTTTTATCATATATTCTTATTTCCCAACCCTTTAACCTAACCATTCAGATGTAGTTTAATGTGTTTTGACGTATTTGTTGAATATATTATCCTTTTCCTAACCTTTCAGATGTAGTTTTCTTTCCCTTTTTGTATATTTTACCCAAACCCACCATCCCACTTAACCTTCCTTAGGTTAAGTGGGAACAAATAAATAAGAAGAATAAGAACAAATGATAACCAACATAATGAATACACTAAGATTACAAGAGGTTAGGTTAAAGGGTGGAAGAATAAGAAAAATTATTACAAACATAATAAATACAACTTATGAGCAACATGATGAACTTTAACAAATAACCATTGAAATGCAAAAATGACCATTTGAGAAATTAACCCTTGAAACGAGTAAATGCCCATTTATAACAAAAATCCTTTGAAATGCTTAAACACCCAATCATTAACAAATAACCCTTGAAATGCAAAAATGACCATTTGAGAAATTAACCCTTGAAACGAGTAAATGCCCTTGTATAACAAAAATCCTTTGAAATGCTTAAATACCCAATCTTTAACAAATAGTACTTGAAATGCATAAATGACCATTTGAGAAAATATCCCTTGAAACGAGTAAATGAATATGAGACAATGATTGACGAAACACAAAAGACAAGCAGGAATATTTATGTAAGTTAGGTCATGTCAGGTTGGGTAAATTGGACTAGGTAAGTTAGGTTACGTCAGTTTGGGTATGTTAGGTTAAGTAAGTTAGGCTAAGTTAGATAATTTACTTTAAGTTAGGATAGGTTGGGATAAGTTAGGATAGGTTAGGTAAGTTTAGGTTATGCAAGTTAAGTTAGGTTAGGTTAGGTAAGTTAGGTTAGGTAAGTTAGGTTAGGTTAGGTTAAGCTAGGTAATGCTTGGTTATACAAGTTAGGTTAGGTTAGGTAAGTTAGGTTATGCAAGTTAAGTTAGGAAAGGTAAGTTAGGTTAGGTAAGTTAGGTTAGGTTATACAAGTTAAATTAGGTTAGGTTAGGATATACAAGTTAAATTAGGTTAGGTTAGGTATGTTAGGTTAGGTAAGTTATGTTAGGCTTGGTTAGGTTTGGTTAGTTAGGTTAGGTTATGTAAGCTACGTTTGGTTTAGGAATGTTATGTTAGGTAAGTAACATTAGGTAGGGAGGATAGGTTACTGTTACAGTTTAAGAGTCATATCAGCTCTCCCTACTGATTCTCTGAGGTTCAGGGAGTCTATTGATATATGTGGCGACCAGACCGGCTGCCAGTTAAGGGAGAAAGTTACATTATAAGTTGTAAGTAAGGGGAAATTGGCGCCCTGATATAAAATGAAAGAGTATCCCCTAATGCAGATATGACGTTTTGGAAGGGACACAAGCCGATCGCGGATTGGCCGACTTAGGTCGCAGGCGACCAATCAGGACCCGCCATGACGTCACCGAGTGCCCCGGGCGGCGCCAACGTCAGAGTTGACCTGACCGTGAAGGCGAGAGGACGCACCTCGGTCAGCTCTCAAGGATTTGAGGCTCTACAAGCCTTTCTTAGTGGATTAGAGCTGGCTATCGCAGCCCATCTTACGTATTGGAGACCCCGCGCTTCTGGGAAGCAAAAAGGAACCAAGTTTATTGAGCAAAAGAGTGCCAAACTTGGAAAATATTCGGCGACGACGCTGGGCGGCGACGCTGGGCGGCGACGCTGGACGTTGAGGGCCTGGAAAGGTGTGGCGGGCAAGCCTAGCTGTGACCGGGTCACATCCACTGAGGGTTTGGGAAGGACGACACCGTGCCTAGGACAAGGAGCAACGCCTTGTGGAAGGGGCGAGTGTGGGAAAATAGTGATTAGCTCAGTGCCCATCGATGAACCAGGATTGGGGTAGCTGAATCTCAGGGATTGGAACGGCGACGACGCAAAGGCTCCACGACACCTGAGGACCTGTGGAACGTTCCTGGATCGTTAAGGATCGACTCAGGAAGCGTGGGAATCTCACACCATCGAGGGACAGGCGTCGTGAGCCAGGAATGTAAGGTAGATCATATTCCCTCCCATTACCCCTTGTGTGAGTAGGCTAGATAGGCCACAATATTCACTTATGTATGTGGCAATAGGACATTAATACTTTAGTAGTAGAATAGGCTGCAGGGCAGCTTGTGTCCAGGACTGTCAGAGAGGACAGTGTGTATGGATGGTAGGACAGTGAAGAAGAGGCGCCGACGTGGTGAAGAGGCGCCGACGTGGTGAAGAGGCCCTCCTGTGAGAGAGTGTGGGACTTTCTGCCCAGTTGAAGTCTGGTCTTTCTGCCCAGTTGAAGGAGTGTTGGAGGTCGTGGAAGAAGAGGCTGACGACCTCCAGACTTATTATCCTTATTTTCCTATTCATGTATTACTTGTGATTGTATGTGTGTTCATGTAATTTGCGTCAGTAAATTCACACATTTTATCATTGTGTTTAAGTGTGCCTCCATTTATAATATTTCTCTATGAGCATACACGAAGGTTATCATAGTACCACCTAGGGAACACTACGTTCTCTATAGAAGTTCTTATTGCCTGGAGAGTGGTAAAGACAGCACGGACCTATATAAAAGTGTACCCTTAGCCATCCGATCAGTATCAGTGCCTGAATGGTGGCAACTAGTAACGTGGTGGCTACAGAGGTAAAGCCACACAGACCTTCCTGGGAGAGTACCCTGGGCCGACAGTCTAGTAGCAGATCTATGGGAGTAGCAATCTTCTGGCTACAAACAATATATAATACACCCGCTGGAACTGCATTGCTGGGGTGCAGATATAATAACCCAGCTGGCGACCTTGTTAAGAAGAAGATAGAGAAGACATGCGGGAAAGGAGTTCCTGCAACCTTTTTGTCTAGCAGGCAAGACTCAGGGAGGTTATGGTTATAAGGTAAGCCTGAGTCTTCCTTCACTCCTCCACGGGTCTAGGCCGGAACTGTTAACAGTAGTTTCCCCGTGTTTGACTGAAGGGCTTCCAGGGTGAATCAGTGCCACCCCTTTTGTGGTGGAAGCAAAGACCTGCGGAGGTGGGCATTGTTGGTCCTCTACTGTGTGACCAAGGAGACTCCGGTGAATCCAGGGAGTCAGAGGGGCTGAGTATTCGGCCTTTTGAGCCCCTAGTAGCTGAGTGCTAGCAGATCCCCAGCCCACCCCCTGTGACAGTTACGTAGGTTTATTAAGTGTTTTTCAGAGGTTAGGTTAGTTAATTTAGGATAGATAGGTTAGGTTAAGTAAGTTAGGTTAGGTTAAGTAAGTTAGGTTAGGTTAGGTTAAGTTAGGTTAGGTCAGGTTAGGTAAGTTAGGTTAAGTTAGGTTAGGTTAGGTAAGTTAGGTTAGTTATGTTATGACAGGTAAGTTAGGTTAGGTTAGGCTATGTAAGGTAGGGTAGGTAAGCTAGGTTAGGTAAGTTGAATTACATTATGTAAGTTAGGTTAGGTTAGTTAGGTAAGGTAAGTTACGTTAGGTTAAGATAGGATAGGTAAGGTGGGCTAGGTTAAGTTAGGTTAGATTAGTTAAGTTAGGATAGGTAAGTTAGGTTAGGCTAAGTTTGGTTAGTTAGGTTAGGTTATGTGAGCTCGGTTAGGTAAGTTAGGTTAGGTTAGGTAAGTTAGGTTAGGTTAGCTTAGTTAAGTTAGGATAGGTAAGTTAAGTTAGGTTAGGTAAGTTAGGTTAGGGTTAGTTAGGTTAGGTTATGTAAGCTAGGTAAGTAACATTGGGTGGGGAGGATAGGTTAGGTAGGTTTAAGCAGTGTTGCACAGAGAAAAGTTTCAAAGGTAAAGTGTCTAAGAATATATATTTTAATGGAAGTGCAAGTATGATATGAAAAGCTGAACTAGTTACATTTTGAAGAGAAATTTTATGCCTGAAGATGTCTTAGAGAACAACATTGATGTCTTATAGTATAACTTGTTGGAAGAAGGAGGGTTTCTTTGATGAACGAAGGTGTCTTAGAGAACCACTTTTGATGAACGAAAGTGAGTTAGAGATTACCTTTGATGACTCTGAGATTAACTTTGATGAACGAAAGTGTCTTAGAGATTTCCTTTGACGACACTGAAATAACTTTTGCTAGCACCTAGAATAACTCTGATTAGTCTGAGAATACCTTTGATGACTCTGAGATTAACTTTGATGTCTTAGAGAAACCACTTTAATGTCTTAGGGAACAACATTGAAGTCATAGACAACAACTTTGATGACTTAGAGAATGACTATGATGGACGAAGGTGAGTTTGAGATTACCTTTGATGTTTCTGAGAATATCTTTGATGACTTCGAGAAAGACTTTTGAGAACACGAGTATTTTTTTTTGATAGCTCGGAAAATAACTTTTGATGACTTTGATGTCTTATAGAACAACTTTTGATGATCGAGAGTGAGTTAGATATTACCTTAGATGACTCTGAGAATAACTTTTGGTACCTCTGAGAATAACTTTTGATGATTCTGGTGTCTCCGGGAATAACTGTGATGTTTCTGAGAATAACTTTAGATGTCTCTGAAAATAACTTTGATGAACAAAGATATCTTAGAAAGGTTCTCTGATGAACGAAAAGTTACTTAGAGATTAACTTGATGACAGTATATAACTTTTTGATGCCTCTGAGGACACCTTTGTTGAATGAGGATGTCTCAGAAAGCTTCTCTCAATAACGAAGGTGACTTAGAAATTAATTTTGATGACCGAGATTAACTTTCGAATTCTCTGAGAATATCTTTAGATATCTCTGAGAATAACTTGGATGGACGAAGATGTCTTAGTAAGCATCTCTGACGAATGAAAGGTTACTTAGCGAATAACTTTTATGATGTAGAGAACAATTTTGATGATCGAGAATAACTTTAGATGTGTCTGAGAATAAGTTTGATGAACGAAGATATCCTAGAGAGCACATTTGATGTCTCGAAGAATAACTTTGATATCTCGAAGAGGACCTTTGATGCGTTTGAAAGTGTCCCTGATGTATCGAAGAGTGTCTTTGATGTCTCGAGAGGTGTCTTTGATACCTCGAAGAGCACCTTTGATGCGATTGAGAGTGAACCTGATGTATCGAAGAGTGTCTTTGAGGATGTCTTTGATGTCTCAAAGGATGTCTTTGAGTGCAACTTTGATGTCTTTGAGTAAGTCCTTGTTGCCTCGGAGAGTGCCTTTGACTATATTTCATACTTAACGACATATAATTTTAGTTACGAAAGTGCTGAAAATGTTACATTTGAATATTTTTTTTCGAAGTGAAAGGTTACTTTAGTTAAGAACATTGCTGGTAAAGAGGCTTCACTTGACTATTTTCAGTTGAGAGAAGTGATATTTTAGTTAAGAAATGACAGGGAAACATGATGGAAGTGACTATTTTTAGTTGACTGATGAATACTTTTAGTTAAAACAAAAAGACAAAAACATGATGAACATGGCTTTTTCTGTTGATTGGCGGATAATTTTAGATAAGAAATGACAATGAAATATGATGAACACGTTATTTTCTGTTGACTAGGGAAGAAGTTTAGTTAAGAAATGATTAAAGTGATTATTTTTAGTTGATTGACGATGAATAAAGTTAGTTATGAACAGTGTTGGAAAGTTTCCTTTGACAGTTTTTAGCTAAGAGAAACGTCATTTTAGTTAAGAACGGTTTTGAACGAGGCTAATCCTGACTATTTTAGTTGATTGGATAATAAGTTTAGTTGAGAAATGACGAAAGTGACTATGTTTTTAGTTGATTGACGAATGATTTTAATTAAGGAACGTTAAGAAAAGAATGTTTTGGTACATTTGATTTTTAAAGAATATGGCGAACATAGAGAACATACGGGGAACATGGCAAATAACATAGAAAACATGTAAGAAAGGTTAATGAATACAGAGAACATGTAAGGGACTGTAATGAACGGGTAAGAACATGTAGTGGAGGAATGGAGGAAAATTGTCAACGTTAGGCTGAGAACATGTGCGAACGTGTAAAGGATTGAGAGAGATTGTAAGCGTCGGTACTGAGATGTGCGAAACACATGCAAGAACATGTAAAGTAGAAAAGCGTAGTGAGATGCGAGGCGAACATGCTGGGACTTCTAATGGAAGGAAGGAGATGGGTATATTTACATATGAGTCGTGTTAAAATATGATAGGATACACGGTAATAGTTGTTTAAGTCTTATATAAGATGGAAAGAACTAGAGAATATGTAAGACTAAGTACTCATCTGAACTTATAGAGAATATGCTATGAAAGATGAAAGAAAGCAAGCAAATTAACAGCTGCATTTAAATTTATGAGACTTGGACGAGATGGAGGAAGGTGGGAGGGGGTGAAAAGATAATTACACAGGTTGGGGTTAGGTGATTACTCTGATAAAGAGTTTGGCTGGAGAGGGACTTGATTGGATATATTTATGTTTGATAATCTAAGGCAGAGGAAATGGAGCTTGGCTAATGTCCTGATTAATTTTACTACGTTAGAAATAAGATGATCTTAAATCTCAGGTGATTTAGTTGGATAATAAAGAACTTGTACAAATGAGCTAAGCGGGGAACAAGAGTTGAAAACTTGGTAACTGAACTGGTTTTTATTTACTACGTCTGAAACACCTATGTTAAAAATTTAAGAAAAATTTATTGGTTATTTACAAAGATATGAGAGAGAACTAAGGTGGGGGACGAGAGCTGAAGTTTGGTAAATGTGTTATCTTTACTTACTCAGTTAGAAGTATGGCGAGGTTTAAATTTCATGAAATTAATGGGTTATTAACGAAGATGTGCGAGGAAACTAAGGTGGAGGACAAGAGCTGGAGCTCAGTAACTAAATTACTGTATTGCACTACGTTTGAAATATGGCTGTTTAAAAATTTAGGGGGATAGGACTGTTAGTAAAGAAGTTACGGGGATAAACTAAGGCGGGGACAGGAGCTAGAACTTGCTTACTAACATGATTGATTTTACTACATACGAAATATGGCTGTTTTAAAATTTAAAGGGGATTGGTTAGGTATTAACGAGTATATGAGAGGGAACTACGGCGGGGGACAGGAGCTGGAGCTCGTTAACTAAATTATTGTATTTTAATACGTTTGAAATAGCTATGTTTTAAATCTCGAAGAAAATGATTGGATACTAAAGAAGATGTATTAGTAAAAGTAGGGCGGGGAACGTGAGCTAGACCCTGCTTACTGACTTTGTTTATTTGTGTAAAACTGACTAGTTTAATGTAAAGGAACAAATATTACGATGTCTAAAATAGCTGTAGGGAATTATGAATGAACAATATTACTGATAATGAATAAGGAAAGGGGGGTAAGGTATCAGGTAGAGAGGTCCAGATATTACGGAGGTGAGTTGGCGGAAGCGTTTGGTGGGGTCGGCGTAGGTGACACGGGAGTGAGAGGCGGGGCAGGTGATGAGAGGTGCGAGGTAGGAAAAGGTGTTGTGGTGACGCTAAGATAAGGTAAGATTACGGAGATGATACCTGTTTTGTGAGATAGGGATGGAGGCAGCGTCTGGCTGGCTGGAGTGAGGTCAACACAGGTGACGGGGGTTGGGAGGGAAAGGCGAGGGAGGGAGGGGGTGTGAGGTAAGATGACACAGGGGATGAAAGGGAGGGGGTAGGGGGATAGCCGGGTAATGCTACAGTTTAGTTTAGTTATAGACATATACTAGTTTTTATGTAAGAATTCTACTTAAACATATACGGTGTAAAATATCTGTTTATTCTCGGTATGAACTCTGAAATTTCTCCCATAAGAACTCTTAACAAACATCTATGAAATTATTTTCCTCATAAGAACTCTTAACAAACTTCTAAAATCTCAGAAATTATTTTCCTCATAAGAATTCCTTAATTCCTAATCTATGATTGGCCAAATTCTCCTGGAACACCTGACACCGTAGCGTCCTCTTTCCAAAGTTCGTTGAATCCGGAGTGCCGTATCGTCCTCTGCCCTAATTTACCTGAAACCCCTGATGCCGTAGCGTCCTCTTTCAAAAGTTCGGTGAAAACCCCGACGCCATATGCGCCTCTTTCAAAAAATCTGTGAAAACCCTGACGCCGTATGCGCCTCTTTCAAAAGTTCGGTGAATCTGGTGTGCCGTATGCGCCTCATTCAAAAGTTCGGTGAAAACCCCGACATCATATGCGCCTCATTTGCCCAAAATCCAATGAGGCGCATACGGTGTCATCCCTATTACACACGGTGAAGGTCACCACTCACCTGAGGTGTGAGGTGGTGCACTGTGAGGGTCACCACTCATCTGAGGTGTGAGGTGCTGCACGGTGAGGGTCACCACTCACCCGAGGTGTGAGGTGGTGCATGGTGAGGGTCACCACTCACCTGAGGTGTGAGGGTCACCACTGACCTGAGGTGTGAGGGTCACCACTCACCTGAGGTGTGGGGGTCACCACTCACCTGAGGTGTGGGGGTCACCACTCACATGGGGTGTGAGGTACTGCACGGTGAGGGTCACCACTCTCCTGAGGTGTGAGGGTCACCACTGACCTGGGGTGTGAGGGTCACCACTGACCTGGGGTGTGAGGGTCACCACTGACCTGGGGTGTGAGGGTCACCACTGACCTGAGGTGTGAGGGTCACCACTCACCTGAGGTGTGAGGGTCACCACTGACCTGGGGTGTGGGGGTCACCACTGACCTGGGGTGTGAGGGTCACCACTGACCTGGGGTGTGAGGGTCACCACTGACCTGGGGTGTGAGGGTCACCACTCACCTGAGGTGTGAGGGTCACCACTGACCTGGGGTGTGAGGGTCACCACTGACCTGGGGTGTGAGGGTCACCACTCACCTGGGGTGTGAGGGTCACCACTGACCTGAGGTGTGAGGGTCACCACTCACCGTAGGTGTGAGGTGCTGCATCACGAGGGGAAGGATCAGCTTCTGGTCGTCAGCGGCCACATCAGCACCATAGGTGGTCCTCGGCCAGTCTGTAGACAACACAACTGTTGTATGGTCTCTGGGGTGTTGTAGGGTCTCGGGGGTGTTGTAGGGTCTCTGGGGTGTTGTAGGGTCTATGGGGGTGTTGTAGGGTCTCTGGGGTGTTGTAGGGTCTCTGGGGTGTTGTAGGGTCTCAGGGGTGTTGTAGAGTCTCTGGGGTGTAGTAGGGTCTCTGGGGTGTTGTAGGGTCTCTGGGGTGTTGTAGGGTCTATGGGGTGTTGTAGGGTCTCTGGGGTGTTGTAGGGTCTCTGTGGTGTTGTAGGTCTCTGGGGTGTTGTGGGTCTCTGGGGTGTTGTAAGGTTTGTGGGGTGTTGTAGGGTCTCCGGGGTGTTGTAGGGTCTCTGGGGTGATGTAGGTCTCTGGGGTGTTGTGGGTCTCTGGGGTGTTGTAGGGTCTCTGGGGTGTTGTAGGGTCTCTGGGGTGTTGAAGGGTCTCTGGGGTGTTGTAGGTCTCTGGGGTGTTGTAGGGTCTCTGGGGTGTTGTAGGGTCTTTGGGGTGTTGTAGGGTCTCTGGGGTGTTTGTAGAGTATAGTTTCTGGGGTGTTGTATGGTCTCTGTGGTGTTGTATGGTCTCTGGGGTGTTGTATGGTCCTGGGGTGTTGCATGGTCTCTGGGGTGTTGTAGAGTATGGTCTCTGGGGTGTTGTAGAGTATGGTCTCTGGGGTGTTGTAGAGTATGGTCACTGGGGTGTTGTTGGGTCTATGGGGTGTTGTAGGGTCTCTGGGGTGTTGTAGGGGTCTCTGGGGTGTTGTAGAGTCTCTGGGGTGTTGTAGGGTCTCTCGGGTGTTGTAGGGTCTCTGGGGTGTTGTAGGGTCTCTGGGGTGTTGTAGGGTCTCTGGGGTGTTGAAGGGTCTCTGGGGTGTTGTAGGTCTCTGGGGTGTTGTACGGTCTCTGGGGTGTTGTAGGGTCTCTGGGGTGTTGTAGAGTGTTTGGGGTGTTGTAGGGTCTCTGGGGTGTTGTAGAGTATGGTTTCTGGGTTGTTGTATGGTTTCTGTGGTGTTGTATGGTCTCTGGGGTGTTGTATGGTCCTGGGGTGTTGTATGGTCTCTGGGGTGTTGTAGAGTATGGTCTCTGGGGTGCTGTATGGTCTCTGGGGTGTTGTAAAGTATGGTCTCTGGGGTGTTGTATAGTATGGTCTCTGGGGTGCTGTATGGTCTCTGGGGTGTTGTAGAGTATGGTCTCTGGGGTGTTGTAGAGTATGGTCTCTGGGGTGTTGTAGGGTCTCTGGGGTGTTGTAGGGTCTCTCGGGTGTTGTAGGGTCTCTGGGGTGTTGTAGGGTCTCTGGGGTGTTGTAGGGTCTCTGGGGTGTTGTAGAGTCTCTGGGGTGTTGTAGGGTCTCTGGGGTGTTGTGGGGTCTCTGGGGGTGTTGTAGGGTCTCTGGGGTGTTGTAGGGTCTCTGTGGTGTTGTAGGGTCTCTGTGGTGTTGTAGAGTCTCTGGGGTGTTGTAGGGTCTCTTGGGTGTTGTAGGGTCTCTGGGGTGTTGTAGGGTCTATGGGGTGTTGTAGGGTCTCTGGGGTGATATAGGGTCTCTGGGGTGTTGTAGGTCTCTGGGATGTTGTGGGTCTCTGGGGTGTTGTAAGGTTTGTGGGGTGTTGTAGGGTCTCTGGAGTGCTGTAGGGTCTCTGGGGTGTTGTAGGTCTCTTGGGTGCTGTGGGTCTCTGGGGTGTTGTAGGGTCTCTGGGGTGTTGTAGGGTCTCTGGGGTGTTGAAGGGTCTCTGGGGTGTTGTAGGTCTCTGGGGTGTTGTACGGTCTCTGGGGTGTTGTAGGGTCTCTGGGGTGTTGTAGGGTCTTTGGGGTATTGTAGGGTCTCTGGGGTGTTGTAGAGTATGGTTTCTGGGGTGTTGTATGGTCTCTGTTTGTGTTGTATGGTCTCTGGGGTGTTATATGGTCCTGGGGTGTTGTATGGTCTCTGGGGTGTTGTAGAGTATGGTCTCTGGGGTGTTGTATGGTCTCTGGGGTGTTGTATGGTCTCTGTGGTGTTGTAGAGTATGGTCTCTGGGGTGTTGTAGAGTATGGTCTCTGTGGTGTTGTATGGTCTCTGGGGTGTTGTAGAGTATGGTCTCTGGGGTGTTGTAGAGTATGGTCTCTGGGGTGTTGTATGGTCTCTGGGGTGTTGTAGAGTATGGTGTCTGGGGTGTTGTATGGTCTCTGGGGTGTTGTATGGTCTCTGGGGTGTTGTAGAGTATGGTCTCTGGGGTGTTGTAGAGTATGGTCTCTGGGGTTTTGTATGGTCTCTGGGGTGTTGTAGAGTAGGGTCTCTGAAGTGTTGTAGAGTATGGTCTCTGGGGTGTTGTATGGTCTCTGGGGTATTGTAGAGTATGGTCTCTGGGGTGTTGTAGAGTATGGTCTCTGGGGTGTTGTATGGTCTCTGGGGTGTTGTAGAGTATGGTCTCTGGGGTGTTGTATGGTCTCTGGGGTGTTGTAGAGTAAGGAGAGAAGGAGAGATGGAGGGAGGAAGGGTTATGGAGGCAGGTGGGTGGGCAATAAAGATGGCAGTAAAATGTGTGTGTAAAAGTTAGATCTTTAGAAAAGATCTAAAGAACAGAAATAAGCTGAGAGTAAATTAGGAGATAGGGAGCAGTGAGGCTGATGAGGAGTGTGAGTGAATGCTCTATCAGTTCCCACTGCTTTCATGTTGCAGAGCTGTTGCGTGTGGACAGGAGTCGAGACGCTAACCATAGTGTTCATAGTGCACACCATATGTACATGTGGTGTGCAGAGTCCGTGACGCAGTGGTAAGACACTCGCCCGGCGCTTCGCGAGTGCTTTGGCCTGATATCGTATCCTGGCCGGGGAGGATTGACCGGGCACCAATCTTTAACTGTAGCCTCTGTTCACCCAGCAATGAATGGGTACCTGTTTGTTAAACGATTTGGAGGGGTCGTTTTCCGAGGAAAATTAGGATTAAGGACATGCCCGAAACGCTATGCTTGATGGTGGCTTTATGAGAATTTATGAACTCTTATCTACATAAGTAAATGAAATATGCTCTCTACCATAGAAATGTACTGGGAGCTAATATGTTCAGTGTGTGTGCTGAGAGCCCGTAGTTCACGCAGCATGACTATACTACCAGGCATGTTTACCGCGCGGAGGCACAGGACGCACTAACACTCACTAACACTCACTACACACAGAAATCACAATAGCATGATGCATCAAATAAACAAAAGGACATAGGTTCGAATCCTCGTCACGGCCTTTATGGATTTGTAACAGTCATTAGTTTAGGAGCTAGCATCCACCCGCTGACATTAGAAGCTACTTTGGCCAACTTTTGCCCTCAGGACACTGGCAGTCTGGTCACAGACAAGAGGCCCAGGTAATCATGGCATAGCTTCTTTAACGTCCTCCACCTACGTGACCTCTGGCGGCCTATGCGAAGGTTAGTGTACACAGACCGTGGTGACAACGATTCTCTGATTGGTTAGACTCGAGAGACAAAGGTTGTGAGCTGGATAGTGCGTCAGTAGTTCACACCACCCAAGTTATTCCCAGCCTAGGACACAGCCAGCCGTGTTCATCAGTAGTCAAAGGCCAGTAGCTAGGACACATTGTACTAAGTCCTTATGGTATGTCAAGTTATTACTAATTCGCTGTAAATAACCTACAAATGGCACACGGTATAACTACATAAAACAAATCAAGTGAAACTGACTGTAACGAAGAAATCGCTATGGTATAGCGAGATGGAACACGCTGTGTAAGGTGCCTTTCATCATGATTTATCTAAGTCATTGGTATAGTAAATGTCGACTACATAAAGGAATGAATATTGTCTGGTAACTGAGAGTGCAGAAGTAGGTGAAGTGCTTTGGAGTAACTCGTAGAGATGAAACATTTTAGTCACCATTATAGTCTTTACTCGGGATTATGTAAGTCACCCGCGTCTCAACCCGTGTAAGTGAGCCACGAGCAAACTGTGCAGCCGAACCACGTGTGATTCAGAGTCCAGCCCGCACCAGATTCGTCCAGAATCGTCACGCCGCTGAGACTGGTGACCAAGTGATGCGTCAACTTCCCCCGCATACACCTCACATGTCACTCTGCGCGACGATGTAGTGTGAAACCCACTTCCGCGAAGTGAGCGCATATTCTGCAATAAGTGTAACACGAGGTCATTTGTTGGTGAAGGTTCAGCACGAATCCTTCTTGCGAGACTCAAAGACTGACTGACTGAAGACTGGTAGACTGACGCCTGGAGACCAGCTCTAGTGTGTGTGTGTGTGTGTGTAAGGTGGGAATGTTTAAGGCTAGCCAGTTACAGTAAGCACTTGACGAGGCTCATAGAGCTGGTGACCAGGGGACTGAAGAATTGGGCGAGGATGCAGAAAACTTGAGCTAGGAACGGGAGACGAGACGGCTGAAGGAAGAACAGATCGGTGGCCCATCCACCATGGATTAGAACTTTTATCTATTACTGTTCAGTTGAGCGGTTAGTTACCTTGAGGTGCTTCCGGGGCTTAGCGTCCCCGCGGCCCGGTTGTCGACCAGGCCGCGGTGTGTTCAGTTAATGCACGCAGTTGTCACACACGGGCTTGGTTCGCAAACAGCTGGCTAGAGTTGAGAGGTGTGTCTTGTGGGTCTTCATTCTTGGTTCTTCATTCTTCTGAATTCAATCTTGGTTCTTCCTGGCTCGAGCATCGTTCTTCTTGATCTTCTTAACGGTGGTAGTCATGTTTCTTGGCAACATGGCGGCCCTATTGGTCGGGTTTGAAGGTCTGGTATGAAGTAGGAAATCCATAGAACTGTAGGCAACCTTTGGTGTAGGAGATGGTGCTCCCACAGAGACCTCCTCGTCGGACGAGGAGTCTGAAGGGTCGAGTGCTGGTGCAGTGGCTGGTGGCAGAGGCGTTTGCTGGCTCTTCTGGGTCGACGTCTCAGTCTTCTTGAGTGCCTCCCGCATGTTGGCAGACAATTTTGGGTATTTAACATAGTAGTCAGAGTCAATACGATCAGAGTGGAGTAGGGTCACATCACCACAGTAACAAACTGTGGCTGCTTCAAAGTATCATTTAGTTGTCTGGCCGTGGTGGGGGTAGATGTCCCTGTTGCGGTGCCGAGGCTGGTGTGGGGAACTCCTTGCTTACGCCTCTGTGCGCCTCTGTGCCCCCGTGTACTCACCTAATTGTGCTTGCGGGGTTGAGCTTTGTCTCTTTGGTCCCGCCTCTCAACTGTCAATCAACTGATGTACAGATTCCTGAGCCTACTGGGCTCTATCATATCTACTTTTGAAACTGTGTATGGAGTCAGCCTCTACCACATCACTGCCTAGTGCATTCCATTTATTAACTACTCTCACACTGAAAAAAATCTTTCTAACGTCTCTGTGGCTCATCTGGGTACTAAGTTTCCATCTGTGTTCCCTTGTTCGTATTCCACCCGTGCTGAAAAGTTTGTCTTTGTCCACCCTGTTAATTCCCCTGAGAATTTTGTAAGTGGTTATCATGTCTCCCCTTACTCATCTGTTTTCCAGGGACGTGAGTTTTAGCTCCTTTAGCCTCTCCTCGTAGCTCATTCCTCTCAGTTCCGGGACATATTCCGGAAGTATGCTGAAGATTCAGCATACCGCTGAATCTTCTCTAACTTTGTCTTGTGTTTAACTAGGTATGGACTCCAGGCTGGAGCTGCATACTCCAGGATTGGTCTGACATAAGTGGTATACAGAGCACTGAACGATTCCTTACACAAGTTTCTAAAGGCAGTTCTTATGTTGGCCAGTCGAGCATATGCCGCTGATGATATCCTTTTGATGTGGGCCTCTGGGGACAGGTTCGGTGTGATATCAACCCCCCAGATCTTTCTCGTTATTTGACTCTTGCAGGATTTCACCTCCCAAATGGTTCCTTGTGTTCAGCCTCCTGCTCCCTTCGCCTAATTTCATTACTTTACACTTTCCTGAGTTGAACTTTAGCAGCCATTTTCTAGACCATTCCTCCAGTTTGTCCAGGTCATCATGTAGTCTCTGTCTATCTTCATCCGTCTTGATTCTTCTCATAATTTTTGCATCATCAGCAAACATTTAGAGGAACGAGTCTATACCCTCCGGAAGATGGTTTACATATATTAGAAACAGGATGGGTCCAAGTACTGAGCCCTGTGGTACTCTGCTGGTGACATTTCGCCACTCAGATACCTCCCCCCCTCACCGTTACTCGCTGTTTCCTGTTGCTTAAGTACTCCCTTATCCACTGGAGCACCTTCCTTTTTACTCCTGGCTGTTGCTCCAACTTTTTTAACAGCCTTTTATGGGGTACCGTGTCAAAGGCTTTCTGGCAGTCCAGGAAAATGCAGTCGGCCCACCCTTCTCTTACCTGCCTAATTTTTGTTGCCTGGTCATAGAATTCTATTAAACCTGTGAGGGACAATTTACCATCTCTGAACCCATGTTAGTAGAGCGTTACAAAGTTATTTCCCTCCATTTCGTGTGCAGGTTCCCTGGAGTGGGGGGTTGTTGCCCCTGCTGTGATCACTGGTGAGAGCCGAGATTTAGTTCTCGTACTGAAAAAACACGCCATGAAGCAAGACTCCGTGACGAAGGGCCCTGTGCCAGGGGGTCCCCATGCTGCCGGCTCCAGTGGAGGTGGGCCCAGTGCGGTCCAGTCCGGTGTTATGTGGACGCCCCCGTCGCTCTGCGTCTGAGGAGGACAAGGCGTTGAGGATTGAGTACTGGTGGAAATATCCTCAGAGTCAATTTCCGGACAAGTATTAGACTTTCTGGACCCGTTCGCGGGTTTGGTGTTTTTTCTCTTGTTTGTTAACGTAGTTTGCCGGATCCTGATGCTTCTGTTTGTCTTCTGTGCTGTTTTGAGGTTTTCATATGACTGTTTTTATATTCAAGCTTTTATTGTTCATTGTGCTTTTTCTGTACTGTGCGTTTCTGTCAACCCTTCCCCCCCCCCCTTTACCAGCGAGACAGTTGTTTACTGTTGCCGCTGGTGGTGCCAGGTGACACAGGTCAGATGTGGCCCAATTTGTTGGTCGACTGGAGATATTTAGCCAGTGCTTTGACTTTTTGGTAATTTTCCTGTAACGAGTGGTCACCTCCTCCTAATATGTGCTCGATGGTAAAGGGTATTTTAGGTGCGATAAATACTTGTTTGAAATTTACTTTGGCACTATGATGTCGGAAATAGTGAAGGAGATAGTGTTCGATTGTTTCAGGCACCTGACAGTGGATGCAAAGTTCGTTGACTATTCTATATTTAGAGCTGTGTGCTGCCAGTTTGGTGTGTATCAGCCTTAATCTGGTCATCGTTACATCAATTTCTCTGTTTTTATATATATGACATGTTTCCATGTTTTTAATTTCTTTTTTATGGGCCCATAGTGCCAAGGTGAACATGACGTTCTCAATTTTGTAGAAAATCTTGGGTGATGGTATTTTTGAAGGCTTCTTTACGTGCAACATGAGGAATTAGATGACGGGTAATGTGAGGCGTGTTGTGCATCACTATGGCCAGTAGGTCTACAAGTTCATTATGAAGTATACCACAATGTGCTGGGACCGTCATACCCGTTCAATCGATGTTCACAGAGAAGTTGAAGGCATGGGTGGACAAACACTTTGCACGTTGTGGAAGAGTACATTAGTGCTTGAGTCGCACTCTTGGAGTCACTACAGATTGTATATATCCCAACTGGTAATGTGATTACTTGAAGAGCCTGATATAAGACATATAATTCAGCTGCGAAAATAGATAGATGGTTTGGTAACGGCCGTCCCTGCCTGAGATGGTATTGAGGGATCCCCACAGCTAGTGACCGAGGGTGTTGTTCATGAGGATGAGAGATCCATCAGCGTAAGTCGCTGTGGCATTTGGGCAACAATTTGTCATTGTTGAGACAAAGACTGAGGCTATGGGTGAGTTTGGTGCAGACTTTGGAATGTTGTCTTCCAGTTGTATTAGTGTTTTAGGAGTTGTATAAAGCCAAGATGGAGTAAGGAGGGGGGGAGGCAGTAAGTTGAGTTTCAGAGTTTTGGAATAAAGTAAGGTCTATATTGAGGTTATTTGTAGCACGTGTGAGGAAAGGTTATGAGTGATTGGTGGGGGGGAGACTGTTGGGTATTTTTTTATCTGTAGATACTATAATGATGAAGATATATATTGTGATGATTAAGGTAAAAAGTAGCATTATGAAGGAAAATATTATCATGATGGAGCTATATATTATCATGATGGAGCTATATATTATCATGACGGAGCTATATATTATCATGATGGAGCTATATATTATCATGATGGAGATATATATTATCATGATGGAGCTATATATTATCATGATGAGGTCAGATATTAACATGATGGAGCTATATTATCATGATGGAGCTATATATTAACATGATGGCGCTATATATTATCATGATGAGGTCAGATATTAACATGATGGAGGTTGAGAGTATCATGGTGAAGGAAGGCATGATGATGGAAGGAGTGGCAACTGACCGGTGGCCTTAGCGATGGCACCAATGAAGCAGGCTGGCACCGCCATCAGGAAGCAGCCCACAGAGCCCGCGTAGGATAGCACCTCCGCCTGCCTCCTGGTCCGGGCTGATAACACACGCTGGAAGTACACCTGCAACACCAGTACACACCTGTCACTACACCTACAACACCAGTACACACCTGTTACTACACCTTCAACTCCAATACACCTGTCACTACACCTGCAACACCAGTACACACACCTGTCTCTACACCTGCGACACCAGTACACATCTGTCACTACACCAGTAACGTCACACTACACCTGCAACAACAGTACACACCTGTCACTACACCTGCAACACCAGTACACACCTGTTACTACACCTGCAACTCCAGTACACACCTGTTACTACACCTGCAACACCAGAATACATCTGTCACTACACCAGTAACGTCACACTACACCTGCAACAACAGTACACATATGTCACTACACCAGTAACGTCACACTACACCTGCAACAACAGTACACATATGTCACTACACCAGTAACGTCACACTACACACAATCTACATAACTAACCATCTACACTACATCACTAACCATCTACACTACATTACTAACCATCTACTCTACAACACTAACTATCTACACTACACACGACCTTCATCACTAACCATCTACACTACACACGACCCTCATCACTAACCATCTACACTACACACTACCTTCATCACTAACCATCTACACTACACACTACCTTCATCACTAACCATCTACACTACACAAGACCTTCATCACTAACCATCTACACTACACAAGACCTTCATCACTAACCATCTACACTACACACTACCTTCATCACTAACCATCTACACTACACAAGACCTTCATCACTAACCATCTACACTACACACGACCTTCATCACTAACCATCTACACTACACACGACCTTCATCACTAACCATCTACACTACATCACAAACTATCTACACTAACCATCTACACTACACAAGACCTTCATCACTAACCATCTACACTACACACGACCTTCATCACTAACCATCTACACTACATCACTAACTATCTACACTAACCATCTACACTACACAAGACCTTCATCACTAACCATCTACACTACACACGACCTTCATCACTAACCATCTTCACTACACAAGACCTTCATCACTAACCATCTACACTACACATGACTTACAACAGAAGATGTCATCCATCAGCCTCAAGAGGTCAAGAAGTTGCACACTTGCTCATCACTACACACACACATAAGGTGATGTACACTTCAGAAAAGAAGGAAAACAAAACATATTCTTACAGACAGTTGCAAACACAAACCACGCCCACAAATACACCTGCACATGCAGCAAGACATGTGTACCTACACACCTGCCAGGGGATGCCCCCGAAGATGAGCAGCACAGCGAAGTCCGTCCACTCGCCCCAGAGCCAGGGCGTGTCCGCGGAGATGGAGCCCAACCAGTCCGTCACGCTGGGGCTAAGGGAGCCCACGGCCTCGTTACTCATGGCGAAGGGCACCGCCAGCCACTGCAACACAGAAGGCCATGTTGCTGGTCACGTCCTTAACACGTAACACAGGAGACCATGCTACTGGTCATGTCCTCAACACGTAACACAGGAGACCATGCTACTGGTCATGTCCTTAACACGTAACACAAGAAACTATGCTGCTGGTCATGTCCTCAACACGTAACACAGGAGACCATGCTGCTGGTCATGTCCTCAACACGTAACACAGGAGACCATGCTGCTGGTCATGTCCTCAACACGTAACACAGGAGACCATGTTGCTGGTCACGTCCTCAACATGTAACACAGGAGACCATGTTGCTGGTCACGTCCTCAACACGTAACACAGGAGACCATGTTGCTGGTCACGTCCTCAACACGTAACACAGGAGACCATGTTGCTGGTCACGTCCTCAACACGTAACATAGGAGACCATGTTGCTGGTCATGTCCTCAACACATAACACAGGAGACCATGTTGCTGGCCACGTCCTCAACACGTAACAAAAGACCATGCTGCTGGTCACATCCTTAACACGTAACACAGGAAACTATGCTGCTTTTCACGTCCTTAACATGTAACACAGGAGACCATGTTGCTGGTCACGTCCTCAACACGTAACACAGGAGACCATGCTGCTGGTCACGTCCTCAACACGTAACACAGGAGTCCGTGCTGCTGGCCACGTCCTCAACACGTAACACAGGAGACCATGCTGCTGGTTTCGTGGTACACACCGCACGACTCTCTCATGAAAGCGAGAGACGGGGATAGGCAAAGGTGTGTTATGATCTCAGGCTGCAGGAGAAACGAGTCTCCCCCTGAGAGTTATTCTGCCAGTTATGGTGCTGGGTTTTGGGTGAAGTGGTGCTGGATGTTGGGTGTGGTGGTGTTTGGTGTAGTGGTGTTAGTTGTTGGGTGTGGTGGTGTTGGGTGTGGTGGAGTTGGGCGTTGGGTGTGGTGGTGTTGGGTGTGGTGGTGTTGGGTATTGGGTGTGGTGGTGTTGGGTGTTGGGTGTGGTGGTGCTGGGTGTTGGGTGTGGTGGTGCTGGGTGTTGGGTGTGGTGGTGCTGGGTGTTGGGTGTTGTGGTGCTGGGTGTTGGGTGTTGGGTGTGGTGGTGCTGGGTGTTGGGAGTGGTGGTGTTAGGGGTTGGGTGAGGTGGTGCTGGGTGTTGGGTGTGGTGGTGCTGGGTGTTGGTGTGGTGGTGCTGGGTGTTGTGGTGCTAAGTGTTGGGTGTGGTGGTGCTGGGTGTTGGGTGTGGTGGTGCTGGGTGTTGGTGTGGTGGTGCTGGGTGTTGGGTGTAGTGGTGCTGGGTGTTGGGTGTTGTGGTGGTGGTTGTTGGTGTGGTGGTGCTGAGTGTTGGTGAGGAGGTGTTGGGTGTTGGGTGTGGTGGTGTTGGGTGTTGGGTGTGATGGTGCTGGGTGTTGGTGTGGTGGTGCTAGGTGTTGGGTGTGTAGGTGCTGGGTGTTGGGTGTCGTTGTGTTGGGTGTTGTGGTGCTGGGGTGTTAGGTGTGGTAGTGCTGTGTGTGGTGGTGCTGAGTGTTGGATGTGGTGGTGCTGGGTGTTGGGAGAAGTGGTGCTTGATTTTGGGTGTGGTGGTGTTGGGTGTGGTGGAGTTGGGCGTTGGGTGTGGTGCTGTTGGGTGTGGTGGTGTTGGGTGTTGGGTGTGGTGGTGTTGGGTGTTGGGTGTGGTGGTGCTGGGTGATGGGTGTGGTGGTGCTGGGTGTTGGGTGGGTTGGAGCTGGGTGTTGGGTGTCGTTGTGTTGGGTGTTGTGGTGCTGGGTGTTGTGTTTGGTGGTGCTGGGTGTTGGGTGTTTTGGTGCTGGGTGTTGGGTGTGGTGGTGCTGGGTGTTGGGTGTGGTGGTGCTGGGTGTTGGGTGTAGTGGTGTTGGGTGTTGGGTGTGGTTGTGTTGGGTGTTGGGTGTTGTGGTGCTGGGTGTTGGGTGTGGTGGTGCTGGGTGTTGGGTGTGGTGGTGCAGGCTGTTGGGTGTGGTGGTGCTGGCTGTTGGGTGTGATGGCGCTGGCTGTTGGGTGTGGTGATGCTTGGTGTTGGATGTGGTGGTGCTAGGTGTTGGGTGTGGTGGTGCTGGGTGTTGGGCGTGGTGGTGTTGGGTGTTGGGTTTGGGTGTGTTTGCTGTGGTGGTGTTGGGTGCTGGGTGTGGTGGTGTTCGATGTGGTGGTACTGGGTGTTGAGCTTGGTGGTGCTGGGGGTTTGGTGTGGTGGTGTTGGGTGTTGGGTGTGGTGGTGCTGGGTGTTGGGTGTGGTGGTGCTGGGTGTTGGGCGTGGTGGTGCTGGGTGTTGGGTGTGGTGGTGCAGGCTGTTGGGTGTGGTGGTGCTGGCTGTTGGGTGTGGTGGTGTTGGCTGTTGGATGTGGTGGTGCTAGGTGTTGGGTGTGGTGGTGCTGGGTGTTGGGCGTGGTGGTGTTGGGTGTGTTGGTGCTGGGTGTTGGGTGTTGTGGTGCTGGGTGTTGGGTGTTGTGGTGCTGGGTCTTGGGTGTGGTGGTGTTGGGTGTTGGGTGAGGTGGTGCTAGCTGTTGGGTTTGGTGGTGCTGGGTGTTGGTGCGGTGGTGCTGGGTGTTGGGTGTGGTGGTGCTGGGTGTTGGGTGTTGTGGTGCTTGGTGTTGGTGTGGTGGTGCTGGGTGTTATCTGTGTAGTTCCTAGGTATTGGTGTGGTGGTGTTGAGTGTTGGGTGTGGTGGTGTTGGGTGTGGTGGTGCTGGGTGTTGATGTGGTGGTGCTAGGTGTTGGGTGTGTAGGTGCCGGGTGTTTGGTGTGGTGGTGTTGGGTGTTGGGTGTGGTGGTGCTGGGTGTTGGGAGTGGTGGTGTTGAGTGTGGTGGTGCTGGGTGTCGGGTGTGGTGGTGCTGGGTGTTGGGTGTGGTGGTGCTGGACGTTGGGTGTGGTGTTGCTGGGTGTGGTGGTGCTGGGTGTGGTGGTGCTGGGTGTTGGGTGTGGTGGTGCTTGGTGTTGGGTGTGGTGGTGCCGGGTGTTGGGTGTGGTGGTGCTAGGTGTTGGGAGTGGTGGTGTTGAGTGTGGTGGTGCTGGGTGTCGGGTGTGGTGGTGCTGGGTGTTGGGTGTGGTGGTGCTGGACGTTGGGTGTGGTGTTGCTGGGTGTGGTGGTGCTGGGTGTGGTGGTGCTGGGTGTTGGGTGTGGTGGTGCTGGGTGTTCGTTGTGGTGGTGCTGGGTGTTGGGTGTAGTAATGATGAGTGCTGGTGTGGTGGTGCTGGGTGTTGGGTTTGGTGGTGTTGGGAGTTGAGTGTGGTAATGATGGGTGTTGGGTATTGTGGTGCTGGGTGTTGGGTGTGGTGAAGCTGGGTGTTTGATGTGGAGGTGCTGGGTGTTGGGTGTGGTGGTGCTGGGTATTGGGCGTGGTGGTGTTGTGTGTGGTGGTGTTGTGTGTGGTGGTGCTGGGTGTTGGGTGTTGTGGTGCTGGGTCTTGGGTGTGGTTGTGTTGGGTGTTGGGTGTTGTGGTGCTGGGTGTGGTGGTGTTGGGTGTTGGGCGTGGTGGTGCTGGGTGTTGGGTGTGGTGGTGCTGGATGTTGGGTGTTGGGCGCGGTGGTGCTGGGTGTTGGGCGTGGTGGTGCTAGGTGTTGTGTGTTGTAGTGCTGGGTGTTGGGTGTGGTGGTGTTGGGTGTTGGGTGAGGTGATGCTGGGTATTGGATGTAATGGTGCTGGGTGTTGGGTGTTGTGGTGCTGAGTGTTGGGTGTTGGGTGTGGTGGTGCTGGGTGTTGGGAGTGGTGGTGTTAGGTGTTGGGTGTGGTGGTGCTGGGTGTTGGGTGTGGTGGTGCTGGGTGTTGGGTTTGGTGGTGTTGGGAGTTGAGTGTGGTAGTGTTGGGTGTTGGGTGTGGTGGTGCTGGGTGTTGGTGTGGTGGTGCTGGGTGTTGGTGTGGTGGTGCTGGGTGTTGTGGTGCTGGGTGTTGGGTGTGGTGGTGCTGGGTGTTGGGTGTGGTGGTGCTGGGTATTGGGTTTGGTGGTGTTGGGAGTTGAGTGTGGTAGTGTTGGGTGTTGGGTGTGGTGGTGCTGGGGGTTGGTGTATTGGTGCTGGGTGTTGGGTGTAGTGGTGCTGGGTGTTGGGTGTTGTGGTGGTGGTAGTTGGTGTGGTGGTGCTGGGTGTTGGTGAGGTGTTGGGTGTTGGTGTGGTGCTGCTGGGTGTTGGGTGTGGTGGAGCTGGGTGTTAGGTGTGGTGGTACTGGGTGTTGGGCTGTGGTGGTGTTTGGTGTTGGGTGTGGTGGTTCCGGGTGTTGGGTGTGGTGTTGCTGGGTGTGGTGGTGCTGGGTATGGTGGTGGTGGGTGTTGGGTGTGGTGGTGCTGGGTGTTGGTTGTGGTGGTGCTGGGTGTTGGGCGTGGTGGTGCTTGGTAAAGTGGTGCTGGATGTTAGATGTAGTGGTGCTGAGTGTTGTGGTGCTGGGTGTGGTGGTGTTGGGTGTTCGGTGTGGTGGTGCTTGGTGTTGGATGTTGTGGTGCTGGGTGTTGGGTGAAGTGGTGCTGGATTTTGGGTGTGGTGGTGCTGGGTGTGGTGGTGCTGGGTGTTAGATGTTGTGGTGCTGGGTGTGGTGGTGCTGAGTGTTGGGTGTGGTTGTGCTGGGTTTTGGGTGAAGTGGTGCTGGATGTTGGGTGTGGTGGTGTTTGGTGTGGTGGTGTTAGGTGTTGGGTGTGGTGGTGTTGGGTGTTGGGTGTGGTGGTGCTGGGTGTTAGGTGTGGTGGTACTGGGTGTTGGGATGTGGTGGTGCTTGGTGTTGGGTGTGGTGGTGCCGGGTGTTGGGTGTGGTGGTGCTAGGTGTTGGGAGTGGTGGTGTTGAGTGTGGTGGTGCTGGGTGTCGGGTGTGGTGGTGCTGGGTGTTGGGTGTGGTGGTGCTGGACGTTGGGTGTGGTGTTGCTGGGTGTGGTGGTGCTGGGTGTGGTGGTGCTGGGTGTTGGGTGTGGTGGTGCTGGGTGTTCGTTGTGGTGGTGCTGAGTGTTGGGTGTAGTAATGATGAGTGCTGGTGTGGTGGTGCTGGGTGTTGGGTTTGGTGGTGTTGGGAGTTGAGTGTGGTAATGATGGGTGTTGGGTATTGTGGTGCTGGGTGTTGGGTGTGGTGAAGCTGGGTGTTTGATGTGGAGGTGCTGGGTGTTGGGTGTGGTGGTGCTGGGTATTGGGCGTGGTGGTGTTGTGTGTGGTGGTGCTGGGTGTTGGGTGTTGTGGTGCTGGGTCTTGGGTGTGGTTGTGTTGGGTGTTGGGTGTTGTGGTGCTGGGTGTGGTGGTGTCGGGTGTTGTGCGTGGTGGTGCTGGGTGTTGGGTGTGGTGGTGCTGGATGTTGGGTGTTGGGCGCGGTGGTGCTGGGTGTTGGGCGTGGTGGTGCTAGGTGTTGTGTGTTGTAGTGCTGGGTGTTGGGTGTGGTGGTGTTGGGTGTTGGGTGAGGTGATGCTGGGTATTGGATGTAATGGTGCTGGGTGTTGGGTGTTGTGGTGCTGAGTGTTGGGTGTTGGGTGTGGTGGTGCTGGGTGTTGGGAGTGGTGGTGTTAGGTGTTGGGTGTGGTGGTGCTGGGTGTTGGGTGTGGTGGTGCTGGGTGTTGGGTTTGGTGGTGTTGGGAGTTGAGTGTGGTAGTGTTGGGTGTTGGGTGTGGTGGTGCTGGGTGTTGGTGTGGTGGTGCTGGGTGTTGTGGTGCTGGGTGTTGGGTGTGGTGGTGCTGGGTGTTGGGTGTGGTGGTGCTGGGTATTGGGTTTGGTAGTGTTGGGAGTTGAGTGTGGTAGTGTTGGGTGTTGGGTGTGGTGGTGCTGGGTGTTGGTGTATTGGTGCTGGGTGTTGGGTGTAGTGGTGCTGGGTGTTGGGTGTTATGGTGGTGGTAGTTGGTGTGGTGGTGCTGGGTGTTGGTGAGGTGTTGGGTGTTGGGTGTGGTAGTGTTGGGTGTTTGGTGTGGTGGTGCTGGGTGTTGGTGTGGTGCTGCTGGGTGTTGGGTGTGGTGGAGCTGGGTGTTAGGTGTGGTGGTACTGGGTGTTGGGCTGTGGTGGTGTTTGGTGTTGGGTGTGGTGGTTCCGGGTGTTGGGTGTGGTGTTGCTGGGTGTGGTGGTGCTGGGTATGGTGGTGGTGGGTGTTGGGTGTGGTGGTGCTGGGTGTTGGTTGTGGTGGTGCTGGGTGTTGGGCGTGGTGGTGCTTGGTGAAGTGGTGCTGGATGTTAGATGTAGTGGTGCTGAGTGTTGTGGTGCTGGGTGTGGTGGTGTTGGGTGTTCGGTGTGGTGGTGCTTGGTGTTGGATGTTGTGGTGCTGGGGTGTTAGGTGTGGTAGTGCTGTGTGTGGTGGTGCTGAGTGTTGGATGTGGTGGTGCTGGGTGTTGGGTGAAGTGGTGCTGGATTTTGGGTGTGGTGGTGCTGGGTGTGGTGGTGCTGGGTGTTAGATGTTGTGGTGCTGGGTGTGGTGGTGCTGAGTGTTGGGTGTGGTTGTGCTGGGTTTTGGGTGAAGTGGTGCTGGATGTTGGGTGTGGTGGTGTTTGGTGTGGTGGTGTTAGGTGTTGGGTGTGGTGGTGTTGGGTGTGGTGGAGTTGGGCGTTGGGTGTGGTGGTGTTGGGTGTGGTGGTGTTGGGTGTTGGGTGTGGTGGTGTTGGGTGTTGGGTGTGGTGGTGCTGGGTGTTGGGTGTTGTGGTGCTGGGTGTTGGGTGTGGTGGTGCTGGGTGTTGGGTGTTGTGGTGCTGGGTGTTGGGTGTTGTGGTGGTGGTTGTTGGTGTGGTGGTGCTGAGTGTTGGTGAGGAGGTGTTGGGTGTTGGGTGTGGTGGTGTTGGGTGTTGGGTGTTGTGGTGCTGGGTGTTGGGTGTGTTGATGCTGGGTGTTTGATGTGGAGGTGCAAGGTGTTGGGTGTGGTGGTGCTGGGTATTGGGCGTGGTGGTGTTGTGTGTGGTGGTGCTGGGTGTTGGGTGTTGTGGTGCTGGGTCTTGGGTGTGGTGGTGCTGGGTGTTGGGTGTTGTGGTGCTAGGTGTTGGGTGTTGTGGTGCTGGGTGTTGGGTGTGGTGATGGTGGGTGTTTGATGTGGAGGTGCTAGGTGTTGGGTGTGGTGGTGCTGGGTATTGGGCGTGGTGGTGTTGTGTGTGGTGGTGCTGGGTGTTGGGTGTTGTGGTGCTGGGTCTTGGGTGTGGTTGTGTTGGGTGTTGGGTGTTGTGGTGCTGGGTGTGGTGGTGTTGGGTGTTGGGCGTGGTGCTGCTGGGTGTTGTGTGAAGTGGTGCTGGATGTTGGGTGTAGTGGTGCTGAGTGTTGTGGTGCTGGGTGTTGTGGTGCTGGGTGTTGGGTGAAGTGGTGCTGGAGGTTGGGTTAGTAGTGCTGAGTGTTGTGGTGCTGGGTGTTGTGGTGCTGGGTGTGGTGGTGCTGGGTGTTCGGTGTGGTGGTGCTGGGTGTTGGGTGTGGTGGTGTTGGGTGTTGGGTGTGGTGGTGCTGGGAGTTGGGCGTGGTGGTGCTGGGTGCTGTGGTGATGGGCTTTGTGGTGCTGGGTGTGGTGGTGTTGGGTGTGGATTGTGGTGGTGCTGGGTGTTGGGTGTGGTGGTGCTGGGTGTTGGGTGTAGTGGTGTTGGGTGTGGTGGTGCTGGATGTAGGGTGTTGTGGTGCTGGGTGTTGGGTGTGGTGGTGCTGGCTGTTGGGCGTGGTGGTGCTGGGTGTTGGGTGTGGTGGTGTTGGGGGGTTGGATGTGGTGGTGTTTGGTGTTGGGTGTGGTGGTGCTGGTTGTTGGGCGTGGTGGTGCTGAGTGTTGGGTGTTGTGGTGCTGGGTGATGGGTGTGGTGGTGCTGGGTGTTGGGTGTTGTGGTGCTGGGTGTTAATTGTTGTGGTGCTGGGTGTTGGGTGTGGTGGTGGTGCTGGGTGTTGGGCGTGGTGGTGTTGGGTGTTGGGTGTGGTGGTCTTGGGTGTTGGGTGTGGTCGTGCTGGGTGTTGGGTGTGGTGGTGTTGGATGTTGGGCGTGGTGGTGCTGAGTGTTGGGTGTTGTGATGCTGGGTGTTGGGTGTGGTGATGCTGGGTGTTGGGTGTGGTGGTTTTAGGTGTTGGATGTTGTGGTGCTTGGTGTTGGGTGTGGTGGTCCTGTGTGTTGGGTGTGGAGGTGCTGGGTGTTGGACGTGGTGGTGCTGGGTGTTGGGTGTGGTGGTGTTGGGTGTTGGGTGTGGTGGTGCTGGGTGTTGGGTGTGGTGGTGCTGGGTGTTGAGCGTGGTGGTGCTGGGTGTTGGGTGTTGTGGTGCTGGGTGTTGAGTGTGTTGGTGTTGGGTGTTGGGTGTGGTGGTGCTGGGTGTTGGGTGTGGGGGTGCTAGGTGTTGGGTGTTATGGTGCAGGGTGTTGGGTGTTGTGGTGCTGGGTGTTGGGTGTGGTGGTGTTGGGTGTTGGGTGTGGTGGTGCTGGGTGTTGGGTGTGGTGGTGCTGGGTGTTGGGTATTGTGGTGCTGGGTGTTGGGTGTGGTGATGATGGGTGTTGGGTATTGTGGTGCTGGGTGTTGGGTGTTGTGAAGCTGGGTGTTTGATGTGGAGGTGCTGGGTGTTGGGTGTGGTGGTGCTGGGTATTGGGCGTGGTGGTGTTGTGTGTGGTGGTGCTGGGTGTTGGGTGTTGTGGTGCTGGGTCTTGGGTGTGGTTGTGTTGGGTGTTGGGTGTTGTGCTGCTGGGTGTGGTGGTGTTGGGTGTTGGGCGTGGTGGTGCTGGGTTTTGGGTGAAGTGGTGCTGGATGTTGGGTGTGGTGGTGTTTGGTGTAGTGGTGTTAGTTGTTGGGTGTGGTGGTGTTAGGTGTGGTGGAGTTGGGCGTTGGGTGTGGTGGTGTTGGATGTGGTGGTGTTGGGTGTTGGGTGTGGTGGTGTTGGGTGTTGGGTGTGGTGGTGCTGGGTGTTGGGTGTGGTGGTGCTGGGTGTTGGGTGTGGTGGTGCTGGGTGTTGGGTGTTGTGGTGCTGGGTGTTGGGTGTTGGGTGTAGTGGTGCTGGGTGTTGGGAGTGGTGGTGTTAGGGGTTGGGTGAGGTGGTGCTGGGTGTTGGGTTTGGTGGTGTTGGGAGTTGAGTGTGGTAGTGTTGGGTGTTGGGTATTGTGGTGCTGGGTGTGGTGGTACTGAGTGTTGGGTGTGGTGGTGCTGGGTTTTGGGTGAAGTGGTGCTGGATGTTGGGTGTGGTGGTGTTTGGTGAAGTGGTGTTAGTTGTTGGGTGTGGTGGTGTTGGGTGTGGTGGAGTTGGGCGTTGGGTGTGGTGGTGTTGGGTGTGGTGGTGTTGGGTGTGGTGGTGTTGGGTGTTGGGTGTGGTGGTGCTGGGTGTTGGGTGTGGTGGTGCTGGGTGTTGGGTGTGGTGGTGCTGGGTGTTGGGTGTTGTGGTGCTGGGTGTTGGGTGTTGGGTGTAGTGGTGCTGGGTGTTGGGAGTGGTGGTGTTAGGGGTTGGGTGAGGTGGTGCTGGGTGTTGGGTGTGGTGGTGCTGGGTTTTGGTGTGGTGGTGCTGGGTGTTGTGGTGCTGGGTGTTGAGTGTGGTGGTGCTGGGTGTTGGGTGTGGTGGTGCTGGGTATTGGGTTTGGTGGTGTTGGGAGTTGAGTGTGGTAGTGTTGGGTGTTGGGTGTAGTGGTGCTGGGTGTTGGTGTGGTGGTGCTGGGTGTCGGGTGTAGTGGTGCTGGGTGTTGAGTGTTGTGGTGGTGGTTGTTGGTGTGGTGGTGCTGAGTGTTGGTGAGGAGGTGTTGGGTGTTGGGTGTGGTGGTGTTGGGTGTTGGGTGTGGTGGTGCTGGGTGTTGGTGTGGTGGTGCTGGGTGTTGGGTGTGTAGGTGCTGGGTGTTTGGTGTGGTGGTGCTGGGTGTTGGTGTGGTGGTGCTGGGTGTTGGGTGTGGTGGTGCTGGGTGTTAGGTGTGGTGGTACTGGGTGTTGGGCTGTGGTGGGGTTTGGTGTTGGGTATGGTGGTGCCGGGTGTTGGGTGTGGTGATGCTGGGTGTTGGGTGTGGTGGTGTTTATTGTGGTGGTGCTGGATGTTGGGTGTGGTGCTGCTGGGTGTGGTGGTGCTGGGTGTGGTGGTGCTGGGTGTTGGGTGTGGTGGTGCTGGGAGTTGGTTGTGGTGGTGCTGGGTGTTGGTTGTGGTGGTGCTGGGTGTTGGGTGTGGTGGTGCTTGGTGAAGTGGTGCTGGATGTTAGATGTAGTGGTGCTGAGTGTTGTGGTCCTGGGTGTGGTGGTGTTGGGTGTTCGGTGTGGTGGTGCTTGGTGTTGGATGTTGTGGTGCTGGGGTGTTAGGTGTGGTAGTGCTGTGTGTGGTGGTGCTGAGTGTTGGATGTGGTGGTGCTGGGTGTTGGGTGAAGTGGTGCTTGATTTTGGGTGTGGTGGTGCTGGGTGTGGTGGTGCTGGGTGTGGTGGTGCTGAGTGTTGGGTGTGGTGGTGCTGGGTTTTGGGTGAAGTGGTGCTGGATGTTGGGTGTGGTGGTGTTTGGTGTGGTGGTGTTAGGTGTTGGGTGTGGTGGTGTTGGGTGTGGTGGAGTTGGGCGTTGGGTGTGGTGGTTTTGGGTGTGGTGGCGTTGGGTGTTGGGTGTGGTGGTGTTGGGTGTTGGGTGTGGTGGTGCTGGGTGATGGGTGTGGTGGTGCTGGGTGTTGGGTGTGGTGGAGCTGGGTGTTGGGTGTCGTTGTGTTGGGTGTTGTGGTGCTGGGTGTTGTGTTTGGTGGTGCTGGGTGTTGGGTGTGGTGGTGCTGGGTGTTGGGTGTGGTGGTGCTGGGTGTTGGGTGTGGTGGTGCTGGGTGTTGGGTGTAGTGGTGTTGGGTGTTGGGTGTGTTTGTGTTGGGTGTTGGGTGTTGTGGTGCTGGGTGTTGGGTGTGGTGGTGCTGGGTGTTGGGTGTGGTGGTGCAGGCTGTTGGGTGTGGTGGTGCTGGCTGTTGGGTGTGGTGATGCTTGGTGTTGGATGTGGTGGTGCTAGGTGTTGGGTGTGGTGGTGCTGGGTGTTGGGCGTGGTGGTGTTGGGTGTTGAGTTTGGGTGTGTTTGCTGTGGTGGTGTTGGGTGCTGGGTGTGGTGGCGTTCGGTGTGGTAATACTGGGTGTTGAGCTTGGTGGTGCTGGGGGTTTGGTGTGGTGGTGTTGGGTGTTGGGTGTGGTGGTGCTGGGTGTTGGGTGTGGTGGTGCTGGGTGTTGGGCGTGGTGGTGCTGGGTGTTGGGTGTGGTTGTGTAGGCTGTTGGGTGTGGTGGTGCTGGCTGTTGGGTGTGGTGGTGCTGGCTGTTGGGTGTGGTGATGTTTGGTGTTGGATGTGGTGGTGCTGGGTGTTTGGCGTGGTGGTGTTGGGTGTGTTGGTGCTGGGTGTTGGGTGTTGTGGTGCTGGGTCTTGGGTGTTGTGGTGCTGGGTCTTGGGTGTGGTGGTGTTGGGTGTTGGGTGAGGTGGTGCTAGGTGTTGGGTTTGGTGGTGCTGGGTGTTGGTGCGGTGGTGCTGGGTGTTGGGTGTGGTGGTGCTGGGTGTTGGGTGTTGTGGTGCTTGGTGTTGGTGTGGTGGTGCTGGGTGTTATCTGTGTAGTTCCTAGGTATTGGTGTGGTGGTGTTGAGTGTTGGGTGTGGTGGTGTTGGGTGTTGGGTGTGGTGGTGCTGGGTGTTGATGTGGTGGTGCTAGGTGTTGGGTGTGTAGGTGCTGGGTGTTTGGTGTGGTGGTGTTGGGTGTGGTGGTGCTGGGTGTTAGGTGTGGTGGTACTGGGTGTTGGGATGTGTTGGTGCTTGGTGTTGGGTGTGGTGGTGCCGGGTGTTGGGTGTGGTGGTGCTAGGTGTAGGGAGTGGTGGTGTTGAGTGTGGTGGTGCTGGGTGTCGGGTGTGGTGGTGCTGGGTGTTGGGTGTGGTGGTGCTGGACGTTGGGTGTGGTGTTGCTGGGTGTGGTGGTGCTGGGTGTGGTGGTGCTGGGTGTGGTGGTGCTGGGTGTTGAGTGTGGTGGTGCTGGGTGTTCGTTGTGGTGGTGCTGGGTGTTGGGTGTAGTAATGATGGGTGCTGGTGTGGTGGTGCTGGGTGTTGGGTTTGGTGGTGTTGGGAGTTGAGTGTGGTGATGATGGGTGTTGGGTATTGTGGTGCTGGGTGTTGGGTGTCGTGAAGCTGGGTGTTTGATGTGGAGGTGCTGGGTGTTGGGTGTGGTGGTGCTGGGTATTGGGCGTGGTGGTGTTGTGTGTGGTGGTGCTGGGTGTTGGGTGTTGTGGTGCTGGGTCTTGGGTGTGGTTGTGTTGGGTGTTGGGTGTTGTGGTGCTGGGTGTGGTGGTGTTGGGTGTTGGGCGTGGTGGTGCTGGGTGTTGGGTGTGGTGGTGCTGGATGTTGGGTGTTGGGCGCGGTGGTGCTGGGTGTTGGGCGTGGTGGTGCTGGGTGTTGTGTGTTGTAGTGCTGGGTGTTGGGTGTGGTGGTGTTGGGTGTTGGGTGAGGTGATGCTGGGTATTGGGTGTAATGGTGCTGGGTGTTGGGTGTTGTGGTGCTGGGTGTTGGGTGTTGGGTGTGGTGGTGCTGGGTGTTGGGAGTGGTGGTGTTAGGTGTTGGGTGTGGTGGTGCTGGGTGTTGGGTGTGGTGGTGCTGGGTGTTGGGTTTGGTGGTGTTGGGAGTTGAGTGTGGTAGTGTTGGATGTTGGGTGTGGTGGTGCTGGGTGTTGGTGTAGTGGTGCTGGGTGTTGGTGTGGTGGTGCTGGGTGTTGGGTGTGGTGGTGCTGGGTATTGGGTTTGGTGGTGTTGGGAGTTTAGTGTGGTAGTGTTGGGTGTTGGGTGTGGTGGTGCTGGGTGTTGGTGTATTGGTGCTGGGTGTTGGGTGTAGTGGTGCTGGGTGTTGGGTGTTGTGGTGGTGGTTGTTGGTGTGGCGGTGCTGGGTGTTGGTGAGGTGTTGGGTGTTGGGTGTGGTAGTGTTGGGTGTTTGGTGTGGTGGTGCTGGGTGTTGGTGTGGTGGTGCTGGGTGTTGGGTGTGGTGGTGCTGGGAGTTAGGTGTGGTGGTACTGGGTGTTGGGCTCTGGTGGTGTTTGGTGTTGGGTGTGGTGGTGCCGGGTGTTGGGTGTGGTGATGCTGGGTGTTGGGTGTGGTGGTGCTGGATGTTGGGTGTGGTGTTGCTGGGTGTGGTGGTGCTGGGTATGGTGGTGGTAGGTGTTGGGTGTGGTGGTGCTGGGTGTTGGTTGTGGTGGTGCTGGGAGTTGGGTGTGGTGGTGCTTGGTGAAGTGGTGCTGGATGTTAGATGTAGTGGTGCTGAGTGTTGTGGTGCTGGGTGTGGTGGTGTTGGGTGTTCGGTGTGGTGGTGCTTGGTGTTGGATTTTGTGGTGCTGGGGTGTTAGGTGTGGTGGTGCTGTGTGTGGTGGTGCTGAGTGTTGGATGTGGTGGTGCTGGGTGTTGGGTGAAGTGGTGCTTGATTTTGGGTGTGGTGGTGCTGGGTGTGGTGGTGCTGGGTGTTAGATGTTGTGGTGCTGGGTGTAGTGGTGCTGAGTGTTGGGTGTGGTGGTGCTGGGTTTTGGGTGAAGTGGTGCTGGATGTAGGGTGTGGTGGTGTTTGGTGTGGTGGAGTTAGGTGTTGGGTGTGGTGGTGTTGGGTGTGGTGGAGTTGGGCGTTGGGTGTGGTGGTGTTGGGTGTGGTGGTGTTGGGTGTTGGGTGTGGTGGTGTTGGGTGTTGGGTGTGGTGGTGCTGAGTGTTGGGTGTTATGGTGCTGGGTGTTGGGTGTGGTGGTGCTGGGTGTTGGGTGTTGTGGTGCTGGGTGTTGGGTGTTGTGGTGGTGGTTGTTGGTGTGGTGGTGCTGAGTGTTGGTGAGGAGGTGTTGGGTGTTGGGTGTGGTGGTGTTGGGTGCTGTGGTGCTGGGTGTTGTGTTTCGTGGTGCTGGGTGTTGGGTGTGGTGGTGCTGGGTGTTGCGTGTGGTGGTTCTGGGTGTTGGGTGTGGTGGTGCTGGGTGTTGGGTGTAGTGGTGTTGGGTGTTGGGTGTGGTTGTGTTGGGTGTTGGGTGTTGTGGTGCTGGATGTTGGGTGTGGTGGTGCTGGGTGTTGGGTGTGGTTGTGCTGGGTGTTGGGTGTGGTGGTGCTGGGTGTTGGGTATGGTGGTGCTGGATGTTGGGTGTAGTGGTGTTGGGTGTTGGGTGTGGTTGTGTTGGGTGTTGGGTGTTGTGGTGCTGGATGTTGGGTGTGGTGGTGCTGGGTGTTTGGTGTGGTGGTGCTGGGTGTTGGGTGTGGTGGTGCTGGGTGTTGGGTGTGGTGGTGCTGGGTGTTGGGTGTTGGGTGTGGTGGTGCAGCCTTGCTGGGTGTTGAGTGTGGTGGTGTTAGGTGTGGTGCTGTTGGGTGTTGGGTTTGGGTGTGTTTGCTGTGGTGGTGTTGGGTACTGGGTGTGGTGGTGTTCGGTGTGGTGGTACTGGGTGTTGAGCTTGGTGGTGCTGGGTGTTTGGTGTGGTGGTGTTGGGTGTGGTGGTGCTGGGTGTTGGGTGTGGTGGTGCTGGGTGTTGGGCGTGGTGGTGCTGGTTGTTGGGTGTGGTGGTGCAGGCTGTTGGGTGCGGTGGTGCTGGCTGTTGGGTGTGGTGGTGCTGGCTGTTGGGTGTGGTGATGCTTGGTGTTGGATGTGGTGGTGCTAGGTGTTGGGTGTGGTGGTGCTGGGTGTTGGGCGTGGTGGTGTTGGGTGTGTTGGTGCTGGGTGTTGGGTGTTGTGGTGCTGGGTCTTGGGTGTTGTGGTGCTGGGTCTTGGGTGTGGTGGTGTTGGGTGTTGGGTGAGGTGGTGCTAGGTGTTGGGTTTGGTGGTGCTGGGTGTTGGTGCGGTGGTGCTGGGTGTTGGGTGTGGTGGTGCTGGGTGTTGGGTGTTGTGGTGCTTGGTGTTGGTGTGGTGGTGCTGGGTGTTATATGTGTAGTTCCTATGTATTGGTGTGGTGGTGTTGAGTGTTGGGTGTGGTGGTGTTGGGTGTGGTGGTGCTGGGTGTTGATGTGGTGGTGCTAGGTGTTGGGTGTGTAGGTGCTGGGTGTTTGGTGTGGTGGTGTTGGGTGTTGGGTATGGTGGTTTTGGGTGTTGGGTGTGGTGGTGCTGGGTGTTGGGTGTGGTGGTGCTGGGTGTTGGGTGTGGTGGTGCAGGGTGTTGGGCGTGGTGGTGCTGGGTGTTGGGTGTGGTGGTGCAGGCTGTTGGGTGTGGTGGTGCAGGCTGTTGGGTGTGGTGGTGCTGGCTGTTGGGTGTGGTGGTGCTGGATGTTGGGTGTGGTGTTGCTGGGTGTGGTGGTGCTGGGTGTGGTGGTGCTGGGTGTTCGTTGTGGTGGTGCTGGGTGTTGGGTGTAGTAATGATGGGTGCTGGTGTGGTGGTGCTGGGTGTTTGGCGTGGTGGTGCTGGGGGTTGGGTGTTAGGTTGCTGGGTGTTGGGTGTTGTGGTGTTAAGTGTGATGGTGCTGGGTGCTGGGTGTGGGGGTGCTGGGTGTGGTGGTGCTGGGTGTTGGGTGTGGTGGTGCTGGGTGTGGTGGTGCTGGGTGTTGGGTGTGATGGTGCTGGGTGTTGGGTGTGGTGGTCCTGGGCATTGGGTGTGGTGGTGCTGGGTGTTGGGTGTGGTGGTGCTGGGTGTGGTGGTGCTCGGTGCTGGGTGTTGTGGTGCTGGGTGTTGGGTGTGGTGGTGCTGGGTGTTGGGTGAGGTGGTGCTGGGTGTTGGATGTTGTGGTGCTGGGTGTTGGGTGTAGTAGTGCTTGGTGTGGTGTTGCTGTGTGTTTGGTGTGGTGGTGCTGGGTGCTAGGTGTAGTGGTGCTGAGTGTTGGGTGTGGTGGTGCTGGGTGTTGGGTGAAGTGGTGCTTGGTGTTGGGTGTAGTGGTGCTGAGTAATGTGGTGCTGGCTGTGGTGGTGCTGGGTGCTCGGTGTGGTGGTGCTGCATGTTGGGTGTTGTGGTGTTGGGTGTGGTGGTGTTAGGTGTTGGGTGTAGTGGTGTTGGGTGTTGGGTGTGCTGGTGCTGGGTGTTGGGTGTGGTGGTGCTGGGTGTTGGGTGTGGTGATGCTGGGTGTTGGGTGTGGTGGTGTTGGGTGTGGTTGTGTTGGGTGTTGATTATAGTGTTGCTTGGTGTTGGATGTGGTGGTGTTGCGTGTGAAGGTGATGGGTGTGGTGGCGCTGGGTGTTGGGTGTGTTGGTGTTGGGTGTGGTGGTGTTGGGTGTTGGGTATGGTGGTGTTGTGTGTGGTTGTGTTGGGTGTTGATTATAGTGGTGCTTGGTGTTGGATGTATTGGTATTGCGTGTTGTGGTGTTGGGTGTGGTGGTGCTGGGTGTTGGGTGTTGTGGTGTTGGGTGTTGGGTATGGTGGTATTGGATGTGGCTGGACTGGGTGTGGTGGTTCTTGGTGTTGGGTGTGGTGGTGCTGGGTGTTAGGTGTGGTGGGGATGCTGGGTGTGTTGGTGCTGGGTGTGGTGGTGTTGGGTGTGGTGTTGCGGGGTGTTGGGTGTGGTGGTGTTTTGTGAGGTGGTGTTGGGTGTGGTGATGTTGGGTGTTGGGTGTGGTGGTGTTGGGTGTTGTGTTGCTGGGTGCTGGGTGTTGGGTGTGATGGTGTTTGGTGTTGTGATGTTGGGTGTTTGGTGTGGTGGTGTTGGGTGTTAGGTGTGGTGGTGCTGGGTGGTGGGTGTGGTGGTGCTGGGTGTTTGGTGTAGTGGTGTTGGGTGTGCTGGTGTTGGGTGTTGGGTGTGGTTGTGTTGGGTGTTGGGTGTGGTGGTGTTGGGTGTGGTGGTGCTGGGTGTTGGGTGTGGTGGTGCTGGGTGTTGGGTGTGGTGGTGCTGGGTGCTTGGTGTAGTGGTGTTGGATGTGGTGGTGTTGGGTGTTGAGTGTGGTTGTGTTGGGTGTTGGGTGTTGTGGTGCTGGGTGTTGGGTGTGGTGGTGCTGGGTGTTGGGTGTGGTGGTGCTGGGGGTTGGGTGTGGTCGTGCTGGGTGTTGGGTGTGGGGGTGCTGGGTGTTGGGTGTGGTGGTGTTGGGTGTTGGGTGTGGTGGTGCAGCCTTCCTGGGTGTTGAGTGTAGTGGTGTTGGGTGTGGTGCTGTTGGGTTTGGGTGTGTTTGCTGTGGTGGTGTTGGGTGCTGGGTGTGGTGGTGCTCGGTGTGGTGGTGCTGGGTGTAGGGTTTGGTGATGTTGGGCGTGGTGGTGCTGGGTGTTTGGCGTGGTGGTGCTGGGTGTTGGGTGTTGCGGTGCTGGGTGTTGGGTGTGGTGGTGTTGGGTGAGGTGATGCTGGGTGTTGGGTGTAATGGTGCTGGGTGTTGGGTTTTGTGGTGCTGGGTATTGGGTGTTGGGTGTTGTGGTGCTGGGTGTTGGGTGTGGTAGTGTTGGGTTAGGTGGTGCTGGGTGTTGTGTGTGGTGGTGCTGGGTGTTGGTAAGGTGGTGCTGGGTGTGGTGGTGCTGGGTGTTGGGTGTGGAGGTGCTGGGTGTTGGGTGTGGTGGTGCTGGTTATTGGGTGTGGTGGTGTTGGGTGTTGAGTGTGGTAGTGTTGGGTGTTGGGTGTGGTGTGCTGGGTGTTGGTGTGGTGGTGCTGGGTGTTGGGTGTTGTAGTGCTGGTTGTTGGTGTGGTGGTGCTGGGTGTTAGCTGTATAGCTGCTGGGTGTTGGTGTGGTGGTGTTGGGTATGGGGCGTGGTGGTGTTGTGTGTGGTGGTGCTGGGTGTTGGGTGTTGTGGTGCTGGGTCTTGGGTGTGGTTGTGTTGGGTGTTGGGTGTTGTGGTGCTGGGTGTGGTGGTGTTGGGTGTTGGGCGTGGTGGTGCTGGGTGTTGGGTGAAGTGGTGCTGGATGTTGGGTGTAGTGGTGCTGAGTGTTGTGGTGCTGGGTGTGGTGGTTTTGGGTGTTGGGTGAAGTGGTGCTGGAGGTTGGGTTTAGTAGTGCTGAGTGTTGTGGTGCTGGATGTTGTGGTGCTGGGTGTGGTGGTGCTGGGTGTTCGGTGTTGTGGTGCTGGGTGTTGGGTGTGGTGGTGTTGGGTGTTGGGTGTGGTGGTGCTGGGAGTTGGGCGTGGTGGTGCTGGGTGCTGTGGTGCTGGGCTTTGTGGTGCTGGGTGTGGTGGTGTTGGGTGTGGGGTGTCGTGGTGCTGGGTGTTGGGTGTGGTGGTGCTGGGTGTTGGCTGTAGTGGTGTTGGGTGTGGTGGTGCTGGATGTAGGGTGTTGTGGTGCTGGGTGTTGGGTGTCGTGGTGCTGGGTGTTGGGCGTGGTGGTGCTGGGTGTTGGATGTGGTGGTGTTGGGGGTTGGATGTGGTGGTGTTTGGTGTTGGGTGTGGTGGTGCTGGGTGTTGGGTGTGGTGGTGCTGGGTGTTGGGTTTGGTGGTGTTGGGAGTTGAGTGTGGTAGTGTTGGATGTTGGGTGTGGTGGTGCTGGGTGTTGGTGTAGTGGTGCTGGGTGTTGGTGTGGTGGTGCTGGGTGTTGGGTGTGGTGGTGCTGGGTATTGGGTTTGGTGGTGTTGGGAGTTTAGTGTGGTAGTGTTGGGTGTTGGGTGTGGTGGTGCTGGGTGTTGGTGTATTGGTGCTGGGTGTTGGGTGTAGTGGTGCTGGGTGTTGGGTGTTGTGGTGGATGTTGTTGGTGTGGTGGTGCTGGGTGTTGGTGAGGTGTTGGGTGTTGGGTGTGGTAGTGTTGGGTGTTTGGTGTGGTGGTGCTGGGTGTTGGTGTGGTGGGGCTGGGTGTTGGGTGTGGTGGTGCTGGGAGTTAGGTGTGGTAGTACTGGGTGTTGGGCTCTGGTGGTGTTTGGTGTTGGGTGTGGTGGTGCCGGGTGTTGGGTGTGGTGATGCTGGGTGTTGGGTGTGGTGGTGCTGGATGTTGGGTGTGGTGTTGCTGGGTGTGGTGGTGCTGGGTATGGTGGTGGTAGGTGTTGGGTGTGGTGGTGCTGGGTGTTGGTTGTGGTGGTGCTGGGAGTTGGGTGTGGTGGTGCTTGGTGAAGTGGTGCTGGATGTTAGATGTAGTGGTGCTGAGTGTTGTGGTGCTGGGTGTGGTGGTGTTGGGTGTTCGGTGTGGTGGTGCTTGGTGTTGGATTTTGTGGTGCTGGGGTGTTAGGTGTGGTAGTGCTGTGTGTGGTGGTGCTGAGTGTTGGATGTGGTGGTGCTGGGTGTTGGGTGAAGTGGTGCTTGATTTTGGGTGTGGTGGTGCTGGGTGTGGTGGTGCTGGGTGTTAGATGTTGTGGTGCTGGGTGTAGTGGTGCTGAGTGTTGGGTGTGGTGGTGCTGGGTTTTGGGTGAAGTGGTGCTGGATGTAGGGTGTGGTGGTGTTTGGTGTGGTGGAGTTAGGTGTTGGGTGTGGTGGTGTTGGGTGTGGTGGAGTTGGGCGTTGGGTGTGGTGGTGTTGGGTGTGGTGGTGTTGGGTGTTGGGTGTGGTGGTGTTGGGTGTTGGGTGTGGTGGTGCTGAGTGTTGGGTGTTATGGTGCTGGGTGTTGGGTGTGGTGGTGCTGGGTGTTGGGTGTTGTGGTGCTGGGTGTTGGGTGTTGTGGTGGTGGTTGTTGGTGTGGTGGTGCTGAGTGTTGGTGAGGAGGTGTTGGGTGTTGGGTGTGGTGGTGTTGGGTGTTGTGGTGCTGGGTGTTGTGTTTCGTGGTGCTGGGTGTTGGGTGTGGTGGTGCTGGGTGTTGCGTGTGGTGGTTCTGGGTGTTGGGTGTGGTGGTGCTGGGTGTTGGGTGTAGTGGTGTTGGGTGTTGGGTGTGGTTGTGTTGGGTGTTGGGTGTTGTGGTGCTGGATGTTGGGTGTGGTGGTGCTGGGTGTTGGGTGTGGTTGTGCTGGGTGTTGGGTGTGGTGGTGCTGGGTGTTGGGTATGGTGGTGCTGGATGTTGGGTGTAGTGGTGTTGGGTGTTGGGTGTGGTTGTGTTGGGTGTTGGGTGTTGTGGTGCTGGATGTTGGGTGTGGTGGTGCTGGGTGTTTGGTGTGGTGGTGCTGGGTGTTGGGTGTGGTGGTGCTGGGTGTTGGGTGTGGTGGTGCTGGGAGTTGGGTGTGGTTGTGTTGGGTGTTGGGTGTGGTGGTGCAGCCTTGCTGGGTGTTGAGTGTGGTGGTGTTAGGTGTGGTGCTGTTGGGTGTTGGGTTTGGGTGTGTTTGCTGTGGTGGTGTTGGGTACTGGGTGTGGTGGTGTTCGGTGTGGTGGTACTGGGTGTTGAGCTTGGTGGTGCTGGGTGTTTGGTGTGGTGGTGTTGGGTGTGGTGGTGCTGGGTGTTGGGTGTGGTGGTGCTGGGTGTTGGGCGTGGTGGTGCTGGTTGTTGGGTGTGGTGGTGCAGGCTGTTGGGTGCGGTGGTGCTGGCTGTTGGGTGTGGTGGTGCTGGCTGTTGGGTGTGGTGATGCTTGGTGTTGGATGTGGTGGTGCTAGGTGTTGGGTGTGGTGGTGCTGGGTGTTGGGCGTGGTGGTGTTGGGTGTGTTGGTGCTGGGTGTTGGGTGTTGTGGTGCTGGGTCTTGGGTGTTGTGGTGCTGGGTCTTGGGTGTTGTGGTGTTGGGTGTTGGGTGAGGTGGTGCTAGGTGTTGGGTTTGGTGGTGCTGGGTGTTGGTGCGGTGGTGCTGGGTGTTGGGTGTGGTGGTGCTGGGTGTTGGGTGTTGTGGTGCTTGGTGTTGGTGTGGTGGTGCTGGGTGTTATATGTGTAGTTCCTATGTGTTGGTGTGGTGGTGTTGAGTGTTGGGTGTGGTGGTGTTGGGTGTGGTGGTGCTGGGTGTTGATGTGGTGGTGCTAGGTGTTGGGTGTGTAGGTGCTGGGTGTTTGGTGTGGTGGTGTTGGGTGTTGGGTATGGTGGTTTTGGGTGTTGGGTGTGGTGGTGCTGGGTGTTGGGTGTGGTGGTGCTGGGTGTTGGGTGTGGTGGTGCAGGGTGTTGGGCGTGGTGGTGCTGGGTGTTGGGTGTGGTGGTGCAGGCTGTTGGGTGTGGTGGTGCAGGCTGTTGGGTGTGGTGGTGCTGGCTGTTGGGTGTGGTGGTGCTGGATGTTGGGTGTGGTGTTGCTGGGTGTGGTGGTGCTGGGTGTGGTGGTGCTGGGTGTTGGGTGTGGTTGTGCTGGGTGTTCGTTGTGGTGGTGCTGGGTGTTGGGTGTAGTAATGATGGGTGCTGGTGTGGTGGTGCTGGGTGTTTGGCGTGGTGGTGCTGGGGGTTGGGTGTTAGGTTGCGGGGTGTTGGGTGTTGTGGTGTTAAGTGTGATGGTGCTGGGTGCTGGGTGTGGGGGTGCTGGGTGTGGTGGTGCTGGGTGTTGGGTGTGGTGGTGCTGGGTGTGGTGGTGCTGGGTGTTGGGTGTGATGGTGCTGGGTGTTGGGTGTGGTGGTCCTGGGCATTGGGTGTGGTGGTGCTGGGTGTTGGGTGTGGTGGTGCTGGGTGTGGTGGTTCTCGGTGCTGGGTGTTGTGGTGCTGGGTGTTGGGTGTGGTGGTGCTGGGTGTTGGGTGAGGTGGTGCTGGGTGTTGGATGTTGTGGTGCTGGGTGTTGGGTGTAGTAGTGCTTGGTGTGGTGTTGCTGTGTGTTTGGTGTGGTGGTGCTGGGTGCTAGGTGTAGTGGTGCTGAGTGTTGGGTGTGGTGGTGCTGGGTGTTGGGTGAAGTGGTGCTTGGTGTTGGGTGTAGTGGTGCTGAGTAATGTGGTGCTGGCTGTGGTGGTGCTGGGTGCTCGGTGTGGTGGTGCTGCATGTTGGGTGTTGTGGTGTTGGGTGTGGTGGTGTTAGGTGTTGGGTGTAGTGGTGTTGGGTGTTGGGTGTGCTGGTGCTGGGTGTTGGGTGTGGTGGTGCTGGGTGTTGGGTGTGGTGATGCTGGGTGTTGGGTGTGGTGGTGTTGGGTGTGGTTGTGTTGGGTGTTGATTATAGTGTTGCTTGGTGTTGGATGTGGTGGTGTTGGGTGTGAAGGTGATGGGTGTGGTGGCGCTGGGTGTTGGGTGTGTTGGTGTTGGGTGTGGTGGTGTTGGGTGTTGGGTATGGTGGTGTTGTGTGTGGTTGTGTTGGGTGTTGATTATAGTGGTGCTTGGTGTTGGATGTATTGGTATTGCGTGTTGTGGTGTTGGGTGTGGTGGTGCTGGGTGTTGGGTGTTGTGGTGTTGGGTGTTGGGTATGGTGGTATTGGATGTGGCTGGACTGGGTGTGGTGGTTCTTGGTGTTGGGTGTGGTGGTGCTGGGTGTTAGGTGTGGTGGGGAAGCTGGGTGTGTTGGTGCTGGGTGTGGTGGTGTTGGGTGTGGTGTTGCGGGGTGTTGGGTGTGGTGGTGTTTTGTGAGGTGGTGTTGGGTGTGGTGATGTTGGGTGTTGGGTGTGGTGGTGTTGGGTGTTGTGTTGCTGGGTGCTGGGTGTTGGGTGTGATGGTGTTTGGTGTTGTGATGTTGGGTGTTTGGTGTGGTGGTGTTGGGTGTTAGGTGTGGTGGTGCTGGGTGGTGGGTGTGGTGGTGCTGGGTGTTTGGTGTAGTGGTGTTGGGTGTGCTGGTGTTGGGTGTTGGGTGTGGTTGTGTTGGGTGTTGGGTGTGGTGGTGTTGGGTGTGGTGGTGCTGGGTGTTGGGTGTGGTGGTGCTGGGTGTTGGGTGTGGTGGTGCTGGGTGCTTGGTGTAGTGGTGTTGGATGTGGTGGTGTTGGGTGTTGAGTGTGGTTGTGTTGGGTGTTGGGTGTTGTGGTGCTGGGTGTTGGGTGTGGTGGTGCTGGGTGTTGGGTGTGGTGGTGCTGGGGGTTGGGTGTGGTCGTGCTGGGTGTTGGGTGTGGGGGTGCTGGGTGTTGGGTGTGGTGGTGTTGGGTGTTGGGTGTGGTGGTGCAGCCTTGCTGGGTGTTGAGTGTAGTGGTGTTGGGTGTGGTGCTGTTGGGTTTGGGTGTGTTTGCTGTGGTGGTGTTGGGTGCTGGGTGTGGTGGTGCTCGGTGTGGTGGTGCTGGGTGTAGGGTTTGGTGATGTTGGGCGTGGTGGTGCTGGGTGTTTGGCGTGGTGGTGCTGGGTGTTGGGTGTTGCGGTGCTGGGTGTTGGGTGTGGTGGTGTTGGGTGAGGTGATGCTGGGTGTTGGGTGTAATGGTGCTGGGTGTTGGGTTTTGTGGTGCTGGGTATTGGGTGTTGGGTGTTGTGGTGCTGGGTGTTGGGTTAGGTGGTGCTGGGTGTTGTGTGTGGTGGTGCTGGGTGTTGGTAAGGTGGTGCTGGGTGTGGTGGTGCTGGGTGTTGGGTGTGGAGGTGCTGGGTGTTGGGTGTGGTGGTGCTGGTTATTGGGTGTGGTGGTGTTGGGTGTTGAGTGTGGTAGTGTTGGGTGTTGGGTGTGGTGTGCTGGGTGTTGGTGTGGTGGTGCTGGGTGTTGGGTGTTGTAGTGCTGGTTGTTGGTGTGGTGGTGCTGGGTGTTAGCTGTATAGCTGCTGGGTGTTGGTGTGGTGGTGTTGGGTATGGGGCGTGGTGGTGTTGTGTGTGGTGGTGCTGGGTGTTGGGTGTTGTGGTGCTGGGTCTTGGGTGTGGTTGTGTTGGGTGTTGGGTGTTGTGGTGCTGGGTGTGGTGGTGTTGGGTGTTGGGCGTGGTGGTGCTGGGTGTTGGGTGAAGTGGTGCTGGATGTTGGGTGTAGTGGTGCTGAGTGTTGTGGTGCTGGGTGTGGTGGTTTTGGGTGTTGGGTGAAGTGGTGCTGGAGGTTGGGTTAGTAGTGCTGAGTGTTGTGGTGCTGGATGTTGTGGTGCTGGGTGTGGTGGTGCTGGGTGTTCGGTGTTGTGGTGCTGGGTGTTGGGTGTGGTGGTGTTGGGTGTTGGGTGTGGTGGTGCTGGGAGTTGGGCGTGGTGGTGCTGGGTGCTGTGGTGCTGGGCTTTGTGGTGCTGGGTGTGGTGGTGTTGGGTGTGGGGTGTCGTGGTGCTGGGTGTTGGGTGTAGTGGTGCTGGGTGTTGGCTGTAGTGGTGTTGGGTGTGGTGGTGCTGGATGTAGGGTGTTGTGGTGCTGGGTGTTGGGTGTCGTGGTGCTGGGTGTTGGGCGTGGTGGTGCTGGGTGTTGGATGTGGTGGTGTTGGGGGTTGGATGTGGTGGTGTTTGGTGTTGGGTGTGGTGGTGCTGGATGTTGGGCGTGGTGGTGCTGAGTGTTGGGTGTTGTGGTGCTGGGTGTTGGGTGTGGTGGTGCTGGGTGTAGGGTGTTGTGGTGCTGGGTGTTAATTGTTGTGGTGCTGGGTGTTGGGTGTGGTGGTGGTGCTGGGTGTTGGGCGTTGTGGTGTTGGGTGTTGGGTGTGGTGGTCTTGGGTGTTGGGTGTGGTCGTGCTGGGTGTTGGGTGTGGTGGTGTTGGGTGTTGGGCGTGGTGGTGCTGAGTGTTGGGTGTTGTGGTGCTGGGTGTTGGGTGTGGTGATGCTGGGTGTTGGGTGTGGTGGTGTTAGGTGTTGGATGTTGTGGTGCTGGGTGTTGGGTGTGGTGGTCCTGTGTGTTGGGTGTGGTGGTGCTGGGTGTTGGGCGTGGTGGTGCTGGGTGTTAGGTGTGGTGGTGTTGGGTGTTGGGTGTGGTGGTGCTGGGTGTTGGGTGTGGTGGTGCTGGGTGTTGGGTGTGGTGGTGCTGGGTGTTGGGTATTGTAGTGCTGGGTGTTGGGTGTGGTGATGATGGGTGTTGGGTATTGTGGTGCTGGGTGTTGGGTGTGGTGAAGCTGGGTGTTTGATGTGGAGGTGCTGGGTGTTGGGTGTGGTGGTGCTGGGTATTGGGCGTGGTTGTGTTGTGTGTGGTGGTGCTGGGTGTTGGCTGTTGTGGTGCTGGGTCCTGGGTGTGGTTGTGTTGGGTGTTGGGTGTTGTGGTGCTGGGTGTGGTGGTGTTGGGTGTTGATGTGGTGGTGCTAGGTGTTGGGTGTGTAGGTGCTGGGTGTTTGGTGTGGTGGTGTTGGGTGTGGTGGTGCTGGGTGTTAGGTGTGGTGGTACTGGGTGTTGGGATGTGTTGGTGCTTGGTGTTGGGTGTGGTGGTGCCGGGTGTTGGGTGTGGTGGTGCTAGGTGTAGGGAGTGGTGGTGTTGAGTGTGGTGGTGCTGGGTGTCGGGTGTGGTGGTGCTGGGTGTTGGGTGTGGTGGTGCTGGACGTTGGGTGTGGTGTTGCTGGGTGTGGTGGTGCTGGGTGTGGTGGTGCTGGGTGTGGTGGTGCTGGGTGTTGAGTGTGGTGGTGCTGGGTGTTCGTTGTGGTGGTGCTGGGTGTTGGGTGTAGTAATGATGGGTGCTGGTGTGGTGGTGCTGGGTGTTGGGTTTGGTGGTGTTGGGAGTTGAGTGTGGTGATGATGGGTGTTGGGTATTGTGGTGCTGGGTGTTGGGTGTGGTGAAGCTGGGTGTTTGATGTGGAGGTGCTGGGTGTTGGGTGTGGTGGTGCTGGGTATTGGGCGTGGTGGTGTTGTGTGTGGTGGTGCTGGGTGTTGGGTGTTGTGGTGCTGGGTCTTGGGTGTGGTTGTGTTGGGTGTTGGGTGTTGTGGTGCTGGGTGTGGTGGTGTTGGGTGTTGGGCGTGGTGGTGCTGGGTGTTGGGTGTGGTGGTGCTGGATGTTGGGTGTTGGGCGCGGTGGTGCTGGGTGTTGGGCGTGGTGGTGCTGGGTGTTGTGTGTTGTAGTGCTGGGTGTTGGGTGTGGTGGTGTTGGGTGTTGGGTGAGGTGATGCTGGGTATTGGGTGTAATGGTGCTGGGTGTTGGGTGTTGTGGTGCTGGGTGTTGGGTGTTGGGTGTGGTGGTGCTGGGTGTTGGGAGTGGTGGTGTTAGGTGTTGGGTGTGGTGGTGCTGGGTGTTGGGTGTGGTGGTGCTGGGTGTTGGGTTTGGTGGTGTTGGGAGTTGAGTGTGGTAGTGTTGGGTGTTGGGTGTGGTGGTGCTGGGTGTTGGTGTAGTGGTGCTGGGTGTTGGTGTGGTGGTGCTGGGTGTTGGGTGTGGTGGTGCTGGGTATTGGGTTTGGTGGTGTTGGGAGTTTAGTGTGGTAGTGTTGGGTGTTGGGTGTGGTGGTGCTGGGTGTTGGTGTATTGGTGCTGGGTGTTGGGTGTAGTGGTGCTGGGTGTTGGGTGTTGTGGTGGTGGTTGTTGGTGTGGTGGTGCTGGGTGTTGGTGAGGTGTTGGGTGTTGGGTGTGGTAGTGTTGGGTGTTTGGTGTGGTGGTGCTGGGTGTTGGTGTGGTGGTGCTGGGTGTTGGGTGTGGTGGTGCTGGGAGTTAGGTGTGGTGGTACTGGGTGTTGGGCTCTGGTGGTGTTTGGTGTTGGGTGTGGTGGTGCCGGGTGTTGGGTGTGGTGATGCTGGGTGTTGGGTGTGGTGGTGCTGGATGTTGGGTGTGGTGTTGCTGGGTGTGGTGGTGCTGGGTATGATGGTGGTAGGTGTTGTGTGTGGTGGTGCTGGGTGTTGGTTGTGGTGGTGCTGGGTGTTGGGTGTGGTGGTGCTTGGTGAAGTGGTGCTGGATGTTAGATGTAGTGGTGCTGAGTGTTGTGGTGCTGGGTGTGGTGGTGTTGGGTGTTCGGTGTGGTGGTGCTTGGTGTTGGATTTTGTGGTGCTGGGGTGTTAGGTGTGGTAGTGCTGTGTGTGGTGGTGCTGAGTGTTGGATGTGGTGGTGCTGGGTGTTGGGTGAAGTGGTGCTTGATTTTGGGTGTGGTGGTGCTGGGTGTGGTGGTGCTGGGTGTTAGATGTTGTGGTGCTGGGTGTAGTGGTGCTGAGTGTTGGGTGTGGTGGTGCTGGGTTTTGGGTGAAGTGGTGCTGGATGTAGGGTGTGGTGGTGTTTGGTGTGGTGGAGTTAGGTGTTGGGTGTGGTGGTGTTGGGTGTGGTGGAGTTGGGCGTTGGGTGTGGTGGTGTTGGGTGTGGTGGTGTTGGGTGTTGGGTGTGGTGGTGTTGGGTGTTGGGTGTGGTGGTGCTGAGTGTTGGGTGTTATGGTGCTGGGTGTTGGGTGTGGTGGTGCTGGGTGTTGGGTGTTGTGGTGCTGGGTGTTGGGTGTTGTGGTGGTGGTTGTTGGTGTGGTGGTGCTGAGTGTTGGTGAGGAGGTGTTGGGTGTTGGGTGTGGTGGTGTTGGGTGTTGTGGTGCTGGGTGTTGTGTTTCGTGGTGCTGGGTGTTGGGTGTGGTGGTGCTGGGTGTTGCGTGTGGTGGTGCTGGGTGTTGGGTGTGGTGGTGCTGGGTGTTGGGTGTAGTGGTGTTGGGTGTTGGGTGTGGTTGTGTTGGGTGTTGGGTGTTGTGGTGCTGGATGTTGGGTGTGGTGGTGCTGGGTGTTGGGTGTGGTTGTGCTGGGTGTTGGGTGTGGTGGTGCTGGGTGTTGGGTATGGTGGTGCTGGATGTTGGGTGTAGTGGTGTTGGGTGTTGGGTGTGGTTGTGTTGGGTGTTGGGTGTTGTGGTGCTGGATGTTGGGTGTGGTGGTGCTGGGTGTTTGGTGTGGTGGTGCTGGGTGTTGGGTGTGGTGGTGCTGGGTGTTGGGTGTGGTGGTGCTGGGTGTTGGGTGTGGTTGTGTTGGGTGTTGGGTGTGGTGGTGCAGCCTTGCTGGGTGTTGAGTGTGGTGGTGTTAGGTGTGGTGCTGTTGGGTGTTGGGTTTGGGTGTGTTTGCTGTGGTGGTGTTGGGTACTGGGTGTGGTGGTGTTCGGTGTGGTGGTACTGGGTGTTGAGCTTGGTGGTGCTGGGTGTTTGGTGTGGTGGTGTTGGGTGTGGTGGTGCTGGGTGTTGGGTGTGGTGGTGCTGGGTGTTGGGCGTGGTGGTGCTGGTTGTTGGGTGTGGTGGTGCAGGCTGTTGGGTGCGGTGGTGCTGGCTGTTGGGTGTGGTGGTGCTGGGTGTTAGGTGTGGTGGTACTGGGTGTTGGGATGTGTTGGTGCTTGGTGTTGGGTGTGGTGGTGCCGGGTGTTGGGTGTGGTGGTGCTAGGTGTAGGGAGTGGTGGTGTTGAGTGTGGTGGTGCTGGGTGTCGGGTGTGGTGGTGCTGGGTGTTGGGTGTGGTGGTGCTGGACGTTGGGTGTGGTGTTGCTGGGTGTGGTGGTGCTGGGTGTGGTGGTGCTGGGTGTGGTGGTGCTGGGTGTTGAGTGTGGTGGTGCTGGGTGTTCGTTGTGGTGGTGCTGGGTGTTGGGTGTAGTAATGATGGGTGCTGGTGTGGTGGTGCTGGGTGTTGGGTTTGGTGGTGTTGGGAGTTGAGTGTGGTGATGATGGGTGTTGGGTATTGTGGTGCTGGGTGTTGGGTGTGGTGAAGCTGGGTGTTTGATGTGGAGGTGCTGGGTGTTGGGTGTGGTGGTGCTGGGTATTGGGCGTGGTGGTGTTGTGTGTGGTGGTGCTGGGTGTTGGGTGTTGTGGTGCTGGGTCTTGGGTGTGGTTGTGTTGGGTGTTGGGTGTTGTGGTGCTGGGTGTGGTGGTGTTGGGTGTTGGGCGTGGTGGTGCTGGGTGTTGGGTGTGGTGGTGCTGGATGTTGGGTGTTGGGCGCGGTGGTGCTGGGTATTGGGCGTGGTGGTGCTGGGTGTTGTGTGTTGTAGTGCTGGGTGTTGGGTGTGGTGGTGTTGGGTGTTGGGTGAGGTGATGCTGGGTATTGGGTGTAATGGTGCTGGGTGTTGGGTGTTGTGCTGCTGGGTGTTGGGTGTTGGGTGTGGTGGTGCTGGGTGTTGGGAGTGGTGGTGTTAGGTGTTGGGTGTGGTGGTGCTGGGTGTTGGGTGTGGTGGTGCTGGGTGTTGGGTTTGGTGGTGTTGGGAGTTGAGTGTGGTAGTGTTGGGTGTTGGGTGTGGTGGTGCTGGGTGTTGGTGTAGTGGTGCTGGGTGTTGGTTTGGTGGTGCTGGGTGTTGGGTGTGGTGGTGCTGGGTATTGGGTTTGGTGGTGTTGGGAGTTTAGTGTGGTAGTGTTGGGTGTTGGGTGTGGTGGTGCTGGGTGTTGGTGTATTGGTGCTGGGTGTTGGGTGTAGTGGTGCTGGGTGTTGGGTGTTGTGGTGGTGGTTGTTGGTGTGGTGGTGCTGGGTGTTGGTGAGGTGTTGGGTGTTGGGTGTGGTAGTGTTGGGTGTTTGGTGTGGTGGTGCTGGGTGTTGGTGTGGTGGTGCTGGGTGTTGGGTGTGGTGGTGCTGGGAGTTAGGTGTGGTGGTACTGGGTGTTGGGCTCTGGTGGTGTTTGGTGTTGGGTGTGGTGGTGCCGGGTGTTGGGTGTGGTGATGCTGGGTGTTGGGTGTGGTGGTGCTGGATGTTGGGTGTGGTGTTGCTGGGTGTGGTGGTGCTGGGTATGGTGGTGGTAGGTGTTGGGTGTGGTGGTGCTGGGTGTTGGTTGTGGTGGTGCTGGGTGTTGGGTGTGGTGGTGCTTGGTGAAGTGGTGCTGGATGTTAGATGTAGTGGTGCTGAGTGTTGTGGTGCTGGGTGTGGTGGTGTTGGGTGTTCGGTGTGGTGGTGCTTGGTGTTGGATTTTGTGGTGCTGGGGTGTTAGGTGTGGTAGTGCTGTGTGTGGTGGTGCTGAGTGTTGGATGTGGTGGTGCTGGGTGTTGGGTGAAGTGGTGCTTGATTTTGGGTGTGGTGGTGCTGGGTGTGGTGGTGCTGGGTGTTAGATGTTGTGGTGCTGGGTGTAGTGGTGCTGAGTGTTGGGTGTGGTGGTGCTGGGTTTTGGGTGAAGTGGTGCTGGATGTAGGGTGTGGTGGTGTTTGGTGTGGTGGAGTTAGGTGTTGGGTGTGGTGGTGTTGGGTGTGGTGGAGTTGGGCGTTGGGTGTGGTGGTGTTGGGTGTGGTGGTGTTGGGTGTTGGGTGTGGTGGTGTTGGGTGTTGGGTGTGGTGGTGCTGAGTGTTGGGTGTTATGGTGCTGGGTGTTGGGTGTGGTGGTGCTGGGTGTTGGGTGTTGTGGTGCTGGGTGTTGGGTGTTGTGGTGGTGGTTGTTGGTGTGGTGGTGCTGAGTGTTGGTGAGGAGGTGTTGGGTGTTGGGTGTGGTGGTGTTGGGTGTTGTGGTGCTGGGTGTTGTGTTTCGTGGTGCTGGGTGTTGGGTGTGGTGGTGCTGGGTGTTGCGTGTGGTGGTGCTGGGTGTTGGGTGTGGTGGTGCTGGGTGTTGGGTGTAGTGGTGTTGGGTGTTGGGTGTGGTTGTGTTGGGTGTTGGGTGTTGTGGTGCTGGATGTTGGGTGTGGTGGTGCTGGGTGTTGGGTGTGGTTGTGCTGGGTGTTGGGTGTGGTGGTGCTGGGTGTTGGGTATGGTGGTGCTGGATGTTGGGTGTAGTGGTGTTGGGTGTTGGGTGTGGTTGTGTTGGGTGTTGGGTGTTGTGGTGCTGGATGTTGGGTGTGGTGGTGCTGGGTGTTTGGTGTGGTGGTGCTGGGTGTTGGGTGTGGTGGTGCTGGGTGTTGGGTGTGGTGGTGCTGGGTGTTGGGTGTGGTTGTGTTGGGTGTTGGGTGTGGTGGTGCAGCCTTGCTGGGTGTTGAGTGTGGTGGTGTTAGGTGTGGTGCTGTTGGGTGTTGGGTTTGGGTGTGTTTGCTGTGGTGGTGTTGGGTACTGGGTGTGGTGGTGTTCGGTGTGGTGGTACTGGGTGTTGAGCTTGGTGGTGCTGGGTGTTTGGTGTGGTGGTGTTGGGTGTGGTGGTGCTGGGTGTTGGGTGTGGTGGTGCTGGGTGTTGGGCGTGGTGGTGCTGGTTGTTGGGTGTGGTGGTGCAGGCTGTTGGGTGCGGTGGTGCTGGCTGTTGGGTGTGGTGGTGCTGGCTGTTGGGTGTGGTGATGCTTGGTGTTGGATGTGGTGGTGCTAGGTGTTGGGTGTGGTGGTGCTGGGTGTTGGGCGTGGTGGTGTTGGGTGTGTTGGTGCTGGGTGTTGGGTGTTGTGGTGCTGGGTCTTGGGTGTTGTGGTGCTGGGTCTTGGGTGTGGTGGTGTTGGGTGTTGGGTGAGGTGGTGCTAGGTGTTGGGTTTGGTGGTGCTGGGTGTTGGTGCGGTGGTGCTGGGTGTTGGGTGTGGTGGTGCTGGGTGTTGGGTGTTGTGGTGCTTGGTGTTGGTGTGGTGGTGCTGGGTGTTATATGTGTAGTTCCTATGTATTGGTGTGGTGGTGTTGAGTGTTGGGTGTGGTGGTGTTGGGTGTGGTGGTGCTGGGTGTTGATGTGGTGGTGCTAGGTGTTGGGTGTGTAGGTGCTGGGTGTTTGGTGTGGTGGTGTTGGGTGTTGGGTATGGTGGTTTTGGGTGTTGGGTGTGGTGGTGCTGGGTGTTGGGTGTGGTGGTGCTGGGTGTTGGGTGTGGTGGTTGTTGGTGTGGTGGTGCTGGGTGTTGGTGAGGTGTTGGGTGTTGGGTGTGGTAGTGTTGGGTGTTTGGTGTGGTGGTGCTGGGTGTTGGTGTGGTGGTGCTGGGTGTTGGGTGTGGTGGTGCTGGGAGTTAGGTGTGGTGGTACTGGGTGTTGGGCTCTGGTGGTGTTTGGTGTTGGGTGTGGTGGTGCCGGGTGTTGGGTGTGGTGATGCTGGGTGTTGGGTGTGGTGGTGCTGGATGTTGGGTGTGGTGTTGCTGGGTGTGGTGGTGCTGGGTATGATGGTGGTAGGTGTTGTGTGTGGTGGTGCTGGGTGTTGGTTGTGGTGGTGCTGGGTGTTGGGTGTGGTGGTGCTTGGTGAAGTGGTGCTGGATGTTAGATGTAGTGGTGCTGAGTGTTGTGGTGCTGGGTGTGGTGGTGTTGGGTGTTCGGTGTGGTGGTGCTTGGTGTTGGATTTTGTGGTGCTGGGGTGTTAGGTGTGGTAGTGCTGTGTGTGGTGGTGCTGAGTGTTGGATGTGGTGGTGCTGGGTGTTGGGTGAAGTGGTGCTTGATTTTGGGTGTGGTGGTGCTGGGTGTGGTGGTGCTGGGTGTTAGATGTTGTGGTGCTGGGTGTAGTGGTGCTGAGTGTTGGGTGTGGTGGTGCTGGGTTTTGGGTGAAGTGGTGCTGGATGTAGGGTGTGGTGGTGTTTGGTGTGGTGGAGTTAGGTGTTGGGTGTGGTGGTGTTGGGTGTGGTGGAGTTGGGCGTTGGGTGTGGTGGTGTTGGGTGTGGTGGTGTTGGGTGTTGGGTGTGGTGGTGTTGGGTGTTGGGTGTGGTGGTGCTGAGTGTTGGGTGTTATGGTGCTGGGTGTTGGGTGTGGTGGTGCTGGGTGTTGGGTGTTGTGGTGCTGGGTGTTGGGTGTTGTGGTGGTGGTTGTTGGTGTGGTGGTGCTGAGTGTTGGTGAGGAGGTGTTGGGTGTTGGGTGTGGTGGTGTTGGGTGTTGTGGTGCTGGGTGTTGTGTTTCGTGGTGCTGGGTGTTGGGTGTGGTGGTGCTGGGTGTTGCGTGTGGTGGTGCTGGGTGTTGGGTGTGGTGGTGCTGGGTGTTGGGTGTAGTGGTGTTGGGTGTTGGGTGTGGTTGTGTTGGGTGTTGGGTGTTGTGGTGCTGGATGTTGGGTGTGGTGGTGCTGGGTGTTGGGTGTGGTTGTGCTGGGTGTTGGGTGTGGTGGTGCTGGGTGTTGGGTATGGTGGTGCTGGATGTTGGGTGTAGTGGTGTTGGGTGTTGGGTGTGGTTGTGTTGGGTGTTGGGTGTTGTGGTGCTGGATGTTGGGTGTGGTGGTGCTGGGTGTTTGGTGTGGTGGTGCTGGGTGTTGGGTGTGGTGGTGCTGGGTGTTGGGTGTGGTGGTGCTGGGTGTTGGGTGTGGTTGTGTTGGGTGTTGGGTGTGGTGGTGCAGCCTTGCTGGGTGTTGAGTGTGGTGGTGTTAGGTGTGGTGCTGTTGGGTGTTGGGTTTGGGTGTGTTTGCTGTGGTGGTGTTGGGTACTGGGTGTGGTGGTGTTCGGTGTGGTGGTACTGGGTGTTGAGCTTGGTGGTGCTGGGTGTTTGGTGTGGTGGTGTTGGGTGTGGTGGTGCTGGGTGTTGGGTGTGGTGGTGCTGGGTGTTGGGCGTGGTGGTGCTGGTTGTTGGGTGTGGTGGTGCAGGCTGTTGGGTGCGGTGGTGCTGGCTGTTGGGTGTGGTGGTGCTGGGTGTTAGGTGTGGTGGTACTGGGTGTTGGGATGTGTTGGTGCTTGGTGTTGGGTGTGGTGGTGCCGGGTGTTGGGTGTGGTGGTGCTAGGTGTAGGGAGTGGTGGTGTTGAGTGTGGTGGTGCTGGGTGTCGGGTGTGGTGGTGCTGGGTGTTGGGTGTGGTGGTGCTGGACGTTGGGTGTGGTGTTGCTGGGTGTGGTGGTGCTGGGTGTGGTGGTGCTGGGTGTGGTGGTGCTGGGTGTTGAGTGTGGTGGTGCTGGGTGTTCGTTGTGGTGGTGCTGGGTGTTGGGTGTAGTAATGATGGGTGCTGGTGTGGTGGTGCTGGGTGTTGGGTTTGGTGGTGTTGGGAGTTGAGTGTGGTGATGATGGGTGTTGGGTATTGTGGTGCTGGGTGTTGGGTGTGGTGAAGCTGGGTGTTTGATGTGGAGGTGCTGGGTGTTGGGTGTGGTGGTGCTGGGTATTGGGCGTGGTGGTGTTGTGTGTGGTGGTGCTGGGTGTTGGGTGTTGTGGTGCTGGGTCTTGGGTGTGGTTGTGTTGGGTGTTGGGTGTTGTGGTGCTGGGTGTGGTGGTGTTGGGTGTTGGGCGTGGTGGTGCTGGGTGTTGGGTGTGGTGGTGCTGGATGTTGGGTGTTGGGCGCGGTGGTGCTGGGTATTGGGCGTGGTGGTGCTGGGTGTTGTGTGTTGTAGTGCTGGGTGTTGGGTGTGGTGGTGTTGGGTGTTGGGTGAGGTGATGCTGGGTATTGGGTGTAATGGTGCTGGGTGTTGGGTGTTGTGCTGCTGGGTGTTGGGTGTTGGGTGTGGTGGTGCTGGGTGTTGGGAGTGGTGGTGTTAGGTGTTGGGTGTGGTGGTGCTGGGTGTTGGGTGTGGTGGTGCTGGGTGTTGGGTTTGGTGGTGTTGGGAGTTGAGTGTGGTAGTGTTGGGTGTTGGGTGTGGTGGTGCTGGGTGTTGGTGTAGTGGTGCTGGGTGTTGGTTTGGTGGTGCTGGGTGTTGGGTGTGGTGGTGCTGGGTATTGGGTTTGGTGGTGTTGGGAGTTTAGTGTGGTAGTGTTGGGTGTTGGGTGTGGTGGTGCTGGGTGTTGGTGTATTGGTGCTGGGTGTTGGGTGTAGTGGTGCTGGGTGTTGGGTGTTGTGGTGGTGGTTGTTGGTGTGGTGGTGCTGGGTGTTGGTGAGGTGTTGGGTGTTGGGTGTGGTAGTGTTGGGTGTTTGGTGTGGTGGTGCTGGGTGTTGGTGTGGTGGTGCTGGGTGTTGGGTGTGGTGGTGCTGGGAGTTAGGTGTGGTGGTACTGGGTGTTGGGCTCTGGTGGTGTTTGGTGTTGGGTGTGGTGGTGCCGGGTGTTGGGTGTGGTGATGCTGGGTGTTGGGTGTGGTGGTGCTGGATGTTGGGTGTGGTGTTGCTGGGTGTGGTGGTGCTGGGTATGGTGGTGGTAGGTGTTGGGTGTGGTGGTGCTGGGTGTTGGTTGTGGTGGTGCTGGGTGTTGGGTGTGGTGGTGCTTGGTGAAGTGGTGCTGGATGTTAGATGTAGTGGTGCTGAGTGTTGTGGTGCTGGGTGTGGTGGTGTTGGGTGTTCGGTGTGGTGGTGCTTGGTGTTGGATTTTGTGGTGCTGGGGTGTTAGGTGTGGTAGTGCTGTGTGTGGTGGTGCTGAGTGTTGGATGTGGTGGTGCTGGGTGTTGGGTGAAGTGGTGCTTGATTTTGGGTGTGGTGGTGCTGGGTGTGGTGGTGCTGGGTGTTAGATGTTGTGGTGCTGGGTGTAGTGGTGCTGAGTGTTGGGTGTGGTGGTGCTGGGTTTTGGGTGAAGTGGTGCTGGATGTAGGGTGTGGTGGTGTTTGGTGTGGTGGAGTTAGGTGTTGGGTGTGGTGGTGTTGGGTGTGGTGGAGTTGGGCGTTGGGTGTGGTGGTGTTGGGTGTGGTGGTGTTGGGTGTTGGGTGTGGTGGTGTTGGGTGTTGGGTGTGGTGGTGCTGAGTGTTGGGTGTTATGGTGCTGGGTGTTGGGTGTGGTGGTGCTGGGTGTTGGGTGTTGTGGTGCTGGGTGTTGGGTGTTGTGGTGGTGGTTGTTGGTGTGGTGGTGCTGAGTGTTGGTGAGGAGGTGTTGGGTGTTGGGTGTGGTGGTGTTGGGTGTTGTGGTGCTGGGTGTTGTGTTTCGTGGTGCTGGGTGTTGGGTGTGGTGGTGCTGGGTGTTGCGTGTGGTGGTGCTGGGTGTTGGGTGTGGTGGTGCTGGGTGTTGGGTGTAGTGGTGTTGGGTGTTGGGTGTGGTTGTGTTGGGTGTTGGGTGTTGTGGTGCTGGATGTTGGGTGTGGTGGTGCTGGGTGTTGGGTGTGGTTGTGCTGGGTGTTGGGTGTGGTGGTGCTGGGTGTTGGGTATGGTGGTGCTGGATGTTGGGTGTAGTGGTGTTGGGTGTTGGGTGTGGTTGTGTTGGGTGTTGGGTGTTGTGGTGCTGGATGTTGGGTGTGGTGGTGCTGGGTGTTTGGTGTGGTGGTGCTGGGTGTTGGGTGTGGTGGTGCTGGGTGTTGGGTGTGGTGGTGCTGGGTGTTGGGTGTGGTTGTGTTGGGTGTTGGGTGTGGTGGTGCAGCCTTGCTGGGTGTTGAGTGTGGTGGTGTTAGGTGTGGTGCTGTTGGGTGTTGGGTTTGGGTGTGTTTGCTGTGGTGGTGTTGGGTACTGGGTGTGGTGGTGTTCGGTGTGGTGGTACTGGGTGTTGAGCTTGGTGGTGCTGGGTGTTTGGTGTGGTGGTGTTGGGTGTGGTGGTGCTGGGTGTTGGGTGTGGTGGTGCTGGGTGTTGGGCGTGGTGGTGCTGGTTGTTGGGTGTGGTGGTGCAGGCTGTTGGGTGCGGTGGTGCTGGCTGTTGGGTGTGGTGGTGCTGGCTGTTGGGTGTGGTGATGCTTGGTGTTGGATGTGGTGGTGCTAGGTGTTGGGTGTGGTGGTGCTGGGTGTTGGGCGTGGTGGTGTTGGGTGTGTTGGTGCTGGGTGTTGGGTGTTGTGGTGCTGGGTCTTGGGTGTTGTGGTGCTGGGTCTTGGGTGTGGTGGTGTTGGGTGTTGGGTGAGGTGGTGCTAGGTGTTGGGTTTGGTGGTGCTGGGTGTTGGTGCGGTGGTGCTGGGTGTTGGGTGTGGTGGTGCTGGGTGTTGGGTGTTGTGGTGCTTGGTGTTGGTGTGGTGGTGCTGGGTGTTATATGTGTAGTTCCTATGTATTGGTGTGGTGGTGTTGAGTGTTGGGTGTGGTGGTGTTGGGTGTGGTGGTGCTGGGTGTTGATGTGGTGGTGCTAGGTGTTGGGTGTGTAGGTGCTGGGTGTTTGGTGTGGTGGTGTTGGGTGTTGGGTATGGTGGTTTTGGGTGTTGGGTGTGGTGGTGCTGGGTGTTGGGTGTGGTGGTGCTGGGTGTTGGGTGTGGTGGTGCAGGGTGTTGGGCGTGGTGGTGCTGGGTGTTGGGTGTGGTGGTGCAGGCTGTTGGGTGTGGTGGTGCAGGCTGTTGGGTGTGGTGGTGCTGGCTGTTGGGTGTGGTGGTGCTGGATGTTGGGTGTGGTGTTGCTGGGTGTGGTGGTGCTGGGTGTGGTGGTGCTGGGTGTTGGGTGTGGTTGTGCTGGGTGTTCGTTGTGGTGGTGCTGGGTGTTGGGTGTAGTAATGATGGGTGCTGGTGTGGTGGTGCTGGGTGTTGGGCGTGGTGGTGCTGGGGGTTGGGTGTTAGGTTGCTGGGTGTTGGGTGTTGTGGTGTTAAGTGTGATGGTGCTGGGTGCTGGGTGTGGGGGTGCTGGGTGTGGTGGTGCTGGGTGTTGGGTGTGGTGGTGCTGGGTGTGGTGGTGCTGGGTGTTGGGTGTGGTGGTGCTGGGTGTTGGGTGTGGTGGTCCTGGGCATTGGGTGTGGTGGTGCTGGGTGTTGGGTGTGGTGGTGCTGGGTGTGGTGGTGCTCGGTGCTGGGTGTTGTGGTGCTGGGTGTTGGGTGTGGTGGTGCTGGGTGTTGGGTGAGGTGGTGCTGGGTGTTGGATGTTGTGGTGATGGGTGTTGGGTGTAGTAGTGCTTGGTGTGGTGTTGCTGTGTGTTTGGTGTGGTGGTGCTGGGTGCTAGGTGTAGTGGTGCTGAGTGTTGGGTGTGGTGGTGCTGGGTGTTGGGTGAAGTGGTGCTTGGTGTTGGGTGTAGTGGTGCTGAGTAATGTGGTGCTGGCTGTGGTGGTGCTGGGTGCTCGGTGTGGTGGTGCTGCATGTTGGGTGTTGTGGTGTTGGGTGTGGTGGTGTTGGGTGTTGGGTGTAGTGGTGTTGGGTGTTGGGTGTGCTGGTGCTGGGTGTTGGGTGTGGTGGTGCTGGGTGTTGGGTGTGGTGATGCTGGGTGTTGGGTGTGGTGGTGTTGGGTGTGGTTGTGTTGGGTGTTGATTATAGTGTTGCTTGGTGTTGGATGTGGTGGTGTTGGGTGTGAAAGTGATGGGTGTGGTGGCGCTGGGTGTTGGGTGTGTTGGTGTTGGGTGTGGTGGTGTTGGGTGTTGGGTATGGTGGTGTTGTGTGTGGTTGTGTTGGGTGTTGATTATAGTGGTGCTTGGTGTTGGATGTATTGGTATTGCGTGTTGTGGTGTTGGGTGTGGTGGTGCTGGGTGTTGGGTGTTGTGGTGTTGGGTGTTGGGTATGGTGGTATTGGATGTGGCTGGACTGGGTGTGGTGGTTCTTGGTGTTGGGTGTGGTGGTGCTGGGTGTTAGGTGTGGTGGGGATGCTGGGTGTGTTGGTGCTGGGTGTGGTGGTGTTGGGTGTGGTGTTGCGGGGTGTTGGGTGTGGTGGTGTTTTGTGAGGTGGTGTTGGGTGTGGTGATGTTGGGTGTTGGGTGTGGTGGTGTTGGGTGTTGTGTTGCTGGGTGCTGGGTGTTGGGTGTGATGGTGTTTGGTGTTGTGATGTAGGGTGTTTGGTGTGTTGGTGTTGGGTGTTTGGTGTGGTGGTGCTGGGTGGTGGGTGTGGTGGTGCTGGGTGTTTGGTGTAGTGGTGTTGGGTGTGCTGGTGTTGGGTGTTGGGTGTGGTTGTGTTGGGTGTTGGGTGTGGTGGTGTTGGGTGTGGTGGTGCTGGGTGTTGGGTGTGGTGGTGCTGGGTGTTGGGTGTGGTGGTGCTGGGTGCTTGGTGTAGTGGTGTTGGGTGTGGTGGTGTTGGGTGTTGAGTGTGGTTGTGTTGGGTGTTGGGTGTTGTGGTGCTGGGTGTTGGGTGTGGTGGTGCTGGGTGTTGGGTGTGGTGGTGCTGGGGGTTGGGTGTGGTCGTGCTGGGTGTTGGGTGTGGGTGTGCTGGGTGTTGGGTGTGGTGGTGTTGGGTGTTGGGTGTGGTGGTGCAGCCTTGCTGGGTGTTGAGTGTAGTGGTGTTGGGTGTGGTGCTGTTGGGTTTGGGTGTGTTTGCTGTGGTGGTGTTGGGTGCTGGGTGTGGTGGTGCTCGGTGTGGTGGTGCTGGGTGTAGGGTTTGGTGATGTTGGGCGTGGTGGTGCTGGGTGTTTGGCGTGGTGGTGCTGGGTGTTGGGTGTTGCGGTGCTGGGTGTTGGGTGTGGTGGTGTTGGGTGAGGTGATGCTGGGTGTTGGGTGTAATGGTGCTGGGTGTTGGGTTTTGTGGTGCTGGGTATTGGGTGTTGGGTGTTGTGGTGCTGGGTGTTGGGTGTGGTGGTGTTGGGTTAGGTGGTGCTGGGTGTTGTGAGTGGTGGTGCTGGGTGTTGGTAAGGTGGTGCTGGGTGTGGTGGTGCTGGGTGTTGGGTGTGGAGGTGCTGGGTGTTGGGTGTGGTGGTGCTGGTTATTGGGTGTGGTGGTGTTGGGTGTTGAGTGTGGTAGTGTTGGGTGTTGGGTGTGGTGTGCTAGGTGTTGGTGTGGTGGTGCTGGGTGTTGGGTGTTGTAGTGCTGGTTGTTGGTGTGGTGGTGCTGGGTGTTAGCTGTATAGCTGCTGGGTGTTGGTGTGGTGGTGTTGGGTATGGGGCGTGGTGGTGTTGTGTGTGGTGGTGCTGGGTGTTGGGTGTTGTGGTGCTGGGTCTTGGGTGTGGTTGTGTTGGGTGTTGGGTGTTGTGGTGCTGGGTGTGGTGGTGTTGGGTGTTGGGCGTGGTGGTGCTGGGTGTTGGGTGAAGTGGTGCTGGATGTTGGGTGTAGTGGTGCTGAGTGTTGTGGTGCTGGGTGTGGTGGTTTTGGGTGTTGGGTGAAGTGGTGCTGGAGGTTGGGTTAGTAGTGCTGAGTGTTGTGGTGCTGGATGTTGTGGTGCTGGGTGTGGTGGTGCTGGGTGTTCGGTGTTGTCGTGCTGGGTGTTGGGTGTGGTGGTGTTGGGTGTTGGGTGTGGTGGTGCTGGGAGTTGGGCGTGGTGGTGCTGGGTGCTGTGGTGCTGGGCTTTGTGGTGCTGGGTGTGGTGGTGTTGGGTGTGGGGTGTCGTGGTGCTGGGTGTTGGGTGTGGTGGTGCTGGGTGTTGGCTGTAGTGGTGTTGGGTGTGGTGGTGCTGGATGTAGGGTGTTGTGGTGCTGGGTGTTGGGTGTCGTGGTGCTGGGTGTTGGGCGTGGTGGTGCTGGGTGTTGGATGTGGTGGTGTTGGGGGTTGGATGTGGTGGTGTTTGGTGTTGGGTGTGGTGGTGCTGGATGTTGGGCGTGGTGGTGCTGAGTGTTGGGTGTTGTGGTGCTGGGTGTTGGGTGTGGTGGTGCTGGGTGTAGGGTGTTGTGGTGCTAGGTGTTAATTGTTGTGGTGCTGGGTGTTGGGTGTGGTGGTGGTGCTGGGTGTTGGGCGTTGTGGTGTTGGGTGTTGGGTGTGGTGGTCTTGGGTGTTGGTTGTGGTCGTGCTGGGTGTTGGGTGTGGTGGTGTTGGGTGTTGGGCGTGGTGGTGCTGAGTGTTGGGTGTTGTGGTGCTGGGTGTTGGGTGTGGTGATGCTGGGTGTTGGGTGTGGTGGTGTTAGGTGTTGGATGTTGTGGTGCTGGGTGTTGGGTGTGGTGGTCCTGTGTGTTGGGTGTGGTGGTGCTGGGTGTTGGGCGTGGTGGTGCTGGGTGTTAGGTGTGGTGGTGTTGGGTGTTGGGTGTGGTGGTGCTGGGTGTTGGGTGTGGTGGTGCTGGGTGTTGGGTGTGGTGGTGCTGGGTGTTGGGTATTGTGGTGCTGGGTGTTGGGTGTGGTGATGATGGGTGTTGGGTATTGTGGTGCTGGGTGTTGGGTGTGGTGAAGCTGGGTGTTTGATGTGGAGGTGCTGGGTGTTGGGTGTGGTGGTGCTGGGTATTGGGCGTGGTTGTGTTGTGTGTGGTGGTGCTGGGTGTTGGCTGTTGTGGTGCTGGGTCTTGGGTGTGGTTGTGTTGGGTGTTGGGTGTTGTGGTGCTGGGTGTGGTGGTGTTGGGTGTTGGGCGTGGTGGTGCTGGGTGTTGGGTGTGGTGGTGCTGGATGTTGGGTGATGGGCGCGGTGGTGCTGGGTGTTGGGTGTGGTGGTGCTGGGTGTTGTGTGTTGTAGTGCTGGGTGTTGGGAGTGGTGGTGTTAGGTGTTGGGTGTGGTGGTGCTGGGTGTTGGGTGTGGTGGTGCTGGGTGTTGGTGTGGTAGTGCGGGGTGTTGGGTGTGGTGGTGTTGGGTGTTGGGTGAGGTGATGCTGGGTGTTGGGTGTAATGGTGCTGGGTGTTGGGTGTTGTGGTGCTGGGTGTTGGGTGTTGGGTTTGGTGGTGTTGGGAGTTGAGTGTGGTAGTGTTGGGTGTTGGGTGTGGTGGTGCTGGGTGTTGGTGTGGTGGTGCTGGGTGTTGTAGTGCTGGGTGTTGGTGTGGTGGTGCTGGGTGTTGGGTGTGGTGGTGCTGGGTGTTAGGTGTGGTGGTACTGGGTGTTGGGCTGTGGTGGTGTTTGGTGTTGGGTGTGGTGGTGCCGGGTGTTGGGTGTGGTGATGCTGGGTGTTGGGTGTGGTGGTGTTTAGAGTGGTGGTGTTTAGAGTGGTGGTGCTGGATGTTGGGTGTGGTGTTGCTGGGTGTGGTGGTGCTGGGTGTGGTGGTGCTGGGTGTTGGGTGTGGTGGTGCTGGGTGTTGGTTGTGGTGGTGCTGGGTGTTGGGTGTGGTGGGGCTTGGTGAAGTGATGCTGGATGTTAGATGTAGTGGTGCTGAGTGTTGTGGTGCTGGGTGTGGTGGTGTTGGGTGTTCGGTGTGGTGGTGCTTGGTATTGGATGTTGTGGTGCTGGGGTGTTAGGTGTGGTAGTGCTGTGTGTGGTGGTGCTGAGTGTTGGATGAGGTGGTGCTGGGTGTTGGGTGAAGTGGTGCTGGATTTAGGGTGTGTTGGTGCTGGGTGTGGTGGTGCTGGGTGTTAGATGTTATGGTGCTGGGTGAAGTGGTGCTGGATGTTGGGTGTGGTGGTGTTTGGTGTAGTGGTGTTAGGTGTTGGGTGTGGTGGTGTTGGGTGTGGTGGAGTTGGGCGTTGGGTGTGGTGGTGTTGGGTGTGGTTGTGTTGGGTGTTGGGTGTGGTGGTGTTGGGTGTTGGGTGTGGTGGTGCTGGGTGTTGGGTGTGGTGGTGCTGGGCGTTGGGTGTGGTGGTGCTGGGTGTTGGGTGTTGTGGTGCTGGGTGTTGGGTGTTGGGTGTGGTGGTGCTGGGTGTTGGGAGTGGTGGTGTTAGGGGTTGGGTGAGGTGGTGCTGGGTGTTGGGTGTGGTGGTGCTGGGTGTTGGTGTGGTGGTGCTGGGTGTGGTGCTGGGTGTTGGGTGTGGTGGTGCTGGGTGTTGGGTGTGGTGGTGCTGGGTATTGGGTTTGGTAGTGTTGGGATTTGAGTGTGGTAGTGCTGGGTGTTGGGTGTGGTGGTGCTGAGTGTTGGTGTGGTGGTGCTGGGTGTTGGGTGTGGTGGTGCTGGGTGTTGGGTGTAGTGGTGTTGGGTGTGGTGGTGCTGGATGTAGGGTGTTGTGGTGCTGGGTGTTGGGTGTGGTGGTGCTGGGTGTTGGGCGTTGTGGTGCTGGGTGTTGGGTGTGGTGGTGTTGGGGGTTGGATGTGGTGGTGTTTTTTGTGTTGGGTGTGGTGGTGCTGGATGTTGGGCGTGGTGGTGCTGAGTGTTGGGTGTTGTGGTGCTGGGTGTTGGGTGTGGTGGTGCTGGGTGTTGGGTGTTGTGGTGCTGGGTGTTAATTGTTGTGGTGCTGGGTGTTGGGTGTGGTGGTGTTGCTGGGTGTTGGGCGTTGTGGTGCTGGGTGTTGGGTGTGGTGGTCTTGGGTGTTGGGTGTGGTCGTGCTGGGTGTTGGGTGTGGTGGTGTTGGGTGTTGGGCGTGGTGGTGCTGGGTGTTGGGTGTTGTGGTGCTGGGTGTTGGGTGTGGTGATGCTGGGTTTTGGGTGTGGTGGTGTTAGGTGTTGGAAGTTGTGGTGCTGGGTGTTGGGTGTGGTGGTCCTGTGTGTTGGGTGTGGTGGTGCTGGGTGTTGGGCGTGGTGGTGCTGGGTGTTGGGTGTGGTGGTGTTGGGTGTTGGGTGTGGTGGTGCTGGGTGTTGGGTTTGGTGGTGCTGGGTGTTGAGCGTGGTGGTGCTGGGTGTTGGGTGTTGTGGTGCTGGGTGTTGGGTGTGGTGGTGTTGGGTGTTGGGTGTGGTGGTGCTGGGTGTTGGGTGTGGGGGTGCTGGGTGTTGGGTGTTATGGTGCTAGGTGTTGGGTGTTGTGGTGCTGGGTGTTGGGTGTGGTGGTGCTGGGTGTTGGGTGTAGTGGTGCTGGGTGTTGGGTGTGGTGGTGCTGGGTGTTGGGTATTATGGTGCTGGGTGTTGGGTGTGGTGATGATGGGTGTTGGGTATTGTGGTGCTGGGTGTTGGGTGTGGTGAAGATGGGTGTTTGATGTGGAGGTGCTGGGTGTTGGGTGTGGTGGTGCTGGGTATTGGGCGTGGTTGTGTTGTGTGTGGTGGTGCTGGGTGTTGGGTGTTGTGGTGCTGGGTCTTGGGTGTGGTTGTGTTGGGTGTTGGGTGTTGTGGTGCTGGGTGTGGTGGTGTTGGGTGTTGGGCGTGGTGGTGCTGGGTGTTGGGTGTGGTGGTGCTGGATGTTGGGTGATGGGCGCGGTGGTGCTGGGTGTTGGGCGTGGTGGTGCTGGGTGTTGTGTGTTGTAGTGCTGGGTGTTGGGTGTGGTGGTTTTGGGTGTTGGGTGAGGTGATGCTGGCTGTTGGGTGTAATGGTGCTGGGTGTTGGGTGTTGTGGTGCTGGGTGTTGGGTGTTGGGTGTGGTGGTGCTGGGTGTTGGGAGTGGTGGTGTTAGGTATTGGGTGTGGTGGTGCTGGGTGTTGGGTGTGGTGGTGCTGGGTGTTGGTGTGGTAGTGCTGGGTGTTGGGTGTGGTGGTGTTGGGTGTTGGGTGAGGTGATGCTGGGTGTTGGGTGTTGGGTGTTGTGGTGCTGGGTGTTGTGTGTTGTAGTGCTGGGTGTTGGGTGTGGTGGTGTTGGGTGTTGGGTGAGGTGATGCTGGGTGTTGGGTGTAATGGTGCTGGGTGTTGGGTGTTGTGGTGCTGGGTGTTGGGTGTTGGGTTTGGTGGTGTTGGGAGTTGAGTGTGGTAGTGTTGGGTGTTGGGTGTGGTGGTGCTGGGTGTTGGTGTAGTGGTGCTGGGTGTTGGTGTGGTGGTGCTGGTGTTGTGGTGCTGGGTGTTGGGTGTGGTGGTGCTGGGTGTTGGGTGTGGTGGTGCTGGTTATTGGGTTTGGTGGTGTTGGGAGTTGAGTGTGGTAGTGTTGGGTGTTGGGTGTGGTGGTGCTGGGTGTTGGTGTAGTGGTGCTGAGTGTTGGGTGTAGTGGTGCTGGGTGTTGGGTGTTGTGGTGGTGGTTGTTGGTGTGGTGGTGCTATGTGCTGGTGAGGTGTTGGGTGTTGGGTGTAGTAGTGTTGGGTGTTTGGTGTGGTGGTGCTGGGTGTTGGTGTGGTGGTGCTGGGTGTTGGGTGTGGTGGTGCTGGGTGTTAGGTGTGGTGGTACTGGGTGTTGGGCTGTGGTGGTGTTTGGTGTTGGATGTGGTGGTGCCGGGTGTTGGGTGTGGTGATGCTGGGTGTTGGGTGTGGTGGTGTTTAGAGTGGTGGTGCTGGATGTTGGGTGTGGTGTTGCTGGGTGTGGTGGTGCTGGGTGTGGTGGTGCTGGGTGTTGGGTGTGGTGGTGCTGGGTGTTGGTTGTGGTGGTGCTGGTTGTTGGGTGTGGTGGTGCTTGGTGAAGTTGTGCTGGATGTTAGATGTAGTGGTGCTGAGTGTTGTGGTGCTGGGTTTGGTGGTGTTGGGTGTTCGGTGTGGTGGTGCTTGGTGTTGGATGTTGTGGTGCTGGGGTGTTAGGTGTGGTAGTGCTGTGTGTGGTGGTGCTGAGTGTTGGATGTGGTGGTGCTGGGTGTTGGGTGAAGTGGTGCTGGATTTAGGGTGTGGTGGTGCTGGGTGTGGGGGTGCTGGGTGTGGTGCTGCTGGGTGTTAGATGTTGTGGTGCTGGGTGTGGTGGTGCTGAGTGTTGGGTGTGGTGGTGCTGGGTTTTGGGTGAAGTGGTGCTGGATGTTGGGTGTGGTGGTGTTTGGTGTAGTGGTGTTAGGTGTTGGGTGTGGTGGTGTTGGGTGTGGTGGAGTTGGGCGTTGGGTGTGGTGGTGTTGGGTGTGGTGGTGTTGGGTGTTGGGTGTGGTGGTGATGGGTGTTGGGAGTGGTGGTGTTAGGGGTTGGGTGAGGTGGTGCTGGGTGTTGGGTGTGGTGGTGCTGGGTGTTGGTGTGGTGGTGCTGGGTGTTGTGGTGCTGGGTGCTGGGTGTGGTGGTGCTGGGTGTTGGGTGTGGTGGTGCTGGGTATTGGGTTTGGTGGTGTTGGGAGTTGAGTGTGGTAGTGCTGGGTGTTGGGTGTGGTGGTGCTGAGTGTTGGTGTGGTGGTGCTGGGTGTTGGGTGTAGTGGTGCTGGGTGTTGGGTGTTGTGGTGGTGGTTGTTGGTGTGGTGGTGCTGAGTGTTGGTGAGGAGGTGTTGGGTGTTGGGTGTGGTGGTGTTGGATGTTGGGTGTGGTGGTGCTGGTTGTTGGTGTGGTGGTTCTGGGTGTAGGGTGTGTAGGTGCTTGGTGTTTGGTGTGGTGGTGCTGGGTGTTGGGTGTGGTGGTGCTGGGTGTTAGGTGTGGTGGTACTGGGTGTTGGGCTGTGGTGGTGTTTGGTGTTGGGTGTGGTGATGCTGGGTGTTGGGTGTGGTGGTGTTTAGTGTGGTGGTGCTGGATGTTGGGTGTGGTGTTGCTGGGTGTGGTGGTGCTGGGTGTGGTGGTGCTAGGTGTTGGGTGTGGTGGTGCTGGGTGTTGGTTGTGGTGGTGCTTGGTGTTGGTTGTGGTGGTGCTGGGTGTTGGGTGTGGTGGTGCTTGGTGAAGTGGTGCTGGATGTTAGATGTAGTGGTGCTGAGTGTTGTGGTGCTGGGTGTGGTGGTGTTGGGTGTTCGGTGTGGTGGTACTTGGTGTTGGATGTTGTGGTGCTGGGGTGTTGGGTGTGGTAGTGCGGGTGTGTGGTGGTGCTGAGTGTTGGATGTGGTGGTGCTGGGTGTTGGGTGAAGTGGTGCTGGATGTTAGATGTAGTGGTGCTGAGTGTTGTGGTGCTGGGTGTGGTGGTGTTGGGTGTTCGGTGTGGTGGTGCTTGGTGTTGGATGTTGTGGTGCTGGGGTGTTGGGTGTGGTAGTGCTGTGTGTGGTGGTGCTGAGTGTTGGATGTGGTGGTGCTGGGTGTTGGGTGAAGTGGTGCTTGATTTTGGGTGTGGTGGTGCTTGGTGTGGTGGTGGTGGGTGTGGTGGTGCTGGGTGTTAGATGGTTTGGTGCTGGGTGTGGTGGTGCTGAGTGTTGGGTGTGGTGGTGCTGGGTTTTGGGTGAAGTGGTGCTGGATGTTGGGTGTGGTGGTGTTTGGTGTGGTGGTGTTAGGTGTTGGGTGTGGAGGTGTTGGGTGTGGTGGAGTTGGGCGTTGGGTGTGGTGGTGTTGGGTGTGGTGGTGTTGGGTGTTGGGTGTGGTGGTGTTGGGTGTTGGGTGTGGTGGTGCTGGGTGATGGGTGTGGTGGTGCTGGGTGTTGGGTGTGGTGGTGCTGGGTGTTGGGTATTATGGTGCTGGGTGTTGGGTGTGGTGGTGCTGGGTATTGGGCGTGGTTGTGTTGTGTGTGGTGGTGCTGGGTGTTGGGTGTTGTGGTGCTGGGTCTTGGGTGTGGTTGTGTTGGGTGTTGGGTGTTGTGGTGCTGGGTGTGGTGGTGTTGGGTGTTGGGCGTGGTGGTGCTGGGTGTTGGGTGTGGTGGTGCTGGATGTTGGGTGATGGGCGCGGTGGTGCTGGGTGTTGGGCGTGGTGGTGCTGGGTGTTGTGTGTTGTAGTGCTGGGTGTTGGGTGTGGTGGTTTTGGGTGTTGGGTGAGGTGATGCTGGCTGTTGGGTGTAATGGTGCTGGGTGTTGGGTGTTGTGGTGCTGGGTGTTGGGTGTTGGGTGTGGTGGTGCTGGGTGTTGGGAGTGGTGGTGTTAGGTATTGGGTGTGGTGGTGCTGGGTGTTGGGTGTGGTGGTGCTGGGTGTTGGTGTGGTAGTGCTGGGTGTTGGGTGTGGTGGTGTTGGGTGTTGGGTGAGGTGATGCTGGGTGTTGGGTGTTGGGTGTTGTGGTGCTGGGTGTTGTGTGTTGTAGTGCTGGGTGTTGGGTGTGGTGGTGTTGGGTGTTGGGTGAGGTGATGCTGGGTGTTGGGTGTTGTGGTGCTGGGTGTTGGGTGTTGGGTTTGGTGGTGTTGGGAGTTGAGTGTGGTAGTGTTGGGTGTTGGGTGTGGTGGTGCTGGGTGTTGGTGTAGTGGTGCTGGGTGTTGGTGTGGTGGTGCTGGGTGTTGTGGTGCTGGGTGTTGGGTGTGGTGGTGCTGGGTGTTGGGTGTGGTGGTGCTGGTTATTGGGTTTGGTGGTGTTGGGAGTTGAGTGTGGTAGTGTTGGGTGTTGGGTGTGGTGGTGCTGGGTGTTGGTGTAGTGGTGCTGAGTGTTGGGTGTAGTGGTGCTGGGTGTTGGGTGTTGTGGTGGTGGTTGTTGGTGTGGTGGTGCTGGGTGCTGGTGAGGTGTTGGGTGTTGGGTGTAGTAGTGTTGGGTGTTTGGTGTGGTGGTGCTGGGTGTTGGTGTGGTGGTGCTGGGTGTTGGGTGTGGTGGTGCTGGGTGTTAGGTGTGGTGGTACTGGGTGTTGGGCTGTGGTGGTGTTTGGTGTTGGGTGTGGTGGTGCCGGGTGTTGGGTGTGGTGATGCTGGGTGTTGGGTGTGGTGATGCTGGGTGTTGGGTGTGGTGGTGTTTAGAGTGGTGGTGCTGGATGTTGGGTGTGGTGTTGCTGGGTGTGGTGGTGCTGGGTGTGGTGGTGCTGGGTGTTGGGTGTGGTGGTGCTGGGTGTTGGTTGTGGTGGTGCTGGGTGTTGGGTGTGGTGGTGCTTGGTGAAGTTGTGCTGGATGTTAGATGTAGTGGTGCTGAGTGTTGTGGTGCTGGGTGTGGTGGTGTTGGGTGTTCGGTGTGGTGGTGCTTGGTGTTGGATGTTGTGGTGCTGGGGTGTTAGGTGTGGTAGTGCTGTGTGTGGTGGTGCTGAGTGTTGGATGTGGTGGTTCTGGGTGTTGGGTGAAGTGGTGCTGGATTTAGGGTGTGGTGGTGCTGGGTGTGGTGGTGCTGGGTGTGGTGGTGCTGGGTGTTAGATGTTGTGGTGCTGGGTGTGGTGGTGCTGAGTGTTGGGTGTGGTGGTGCTGGGTTTTGGGTGAAGTGGTGCTGGATGTTGGGTGTGGTGGTGTTTGGTGTAGTGGCGTTAGGTGTTGGGTGTGGTGGTGTTGGGTGTGGTGGAGTTGGGCGTTGGGTGTGGTGGTGTTGGGTGTGGTGGTGTTGGGTGTTGGGTGTGGTGGTGTTGGGTGTTGGGTGTGGTGGTGCTGTGTGTTGGGTGTGGTGGTGCTGGGTGTTGGGTGTGGTGGTGCTGGGTGTTGGGTGTTGTGGTGCTGGGTGTTGGGTGTTGGGTGTGGTGGTGATGGGTGTTGGGAGTGGTGGTGTTAGGGGTTGGGTGAGGTGGTGCTGGGTGTTGGGTGTGGTGGTGCTGGGTGTTGGTGTGGTGGTGCTGGGTGTTGTGGTGCTGGGTGTTGGGTGTGGTGGTGCTGGGTGTTGGGTGTGGTGGTGCTGGGTATTGGGTTTGGTGGTGTTGGGAGTTGAGTGTGGTAGTGCTGGGTGTTGGGTGTGGTGGTGCTGAGTGTTGGTGTGGTGGTGCTGGGTGTTGGGTGTAGTGGTGCTGGGTGTTGGGTGTTGTGGTGGTGGTTGTTGGTGTGGTGGTGCTGAGTGTTGGTGAGGAGGTGTTGGGTGTTGGGTGTGGTGGTGTTGGGTGTTGGGTGTGGTGGTGCTGGTTGTTGGTGTGGTGGTTCTGGGTGTAGGGTGTGTAGGTGCTGGGTGTTTGGTGTGGTGGTGCTGGGTGTTGGTGTGGTGGTGCTGGGTGTTGGGTGTGGTGGTGCTGGGTGTTGGTGTGGTGGTGCTGGGTGTTGGGTGTGGTGGTGCTGGGTGTTAGGTGTGGTGGTACTGGGTGTTGGGCTGTGGTGGTGTTTGGTGTTGGGTGTGGTGATGCTGGGTGTTGGGTGTGGTGGTGTTTAGTGTGGTGGTGCTGGATGTTGGGTGTGGTGTTGCTGGGTGTGGTGGTGCTGGGTGTGGTGGTGCTAGGTGTTGGGTGTGGTGGTGCTGGGTGTTGGTTGTGGTGGTGCTTGGTGTTGGTTGTGGTGGTGCTGGGTGTTGGGTGTGGTGGTGCTTGGTGAAGTGGTGCTGGATGTTAGATGTAGTGGTGCTGAGTGTTGTGGTGCTGGGTGTGGTGGTGTTGGGTGTTCGGTGTGGTGGTGCTTGGTGTTGGATGTTGTGGTGCTGGGGTGTTGGGTGTGGTAGTGCTGTGTGTGGTGGTGCTGAGTGTTGGATGTGGTGGTGCTGGGTGTTGGGTGAAGTGGTGCTTGATTTTGGGTGTGGTGGTGCTGGGTGTGGTGGTGGTGGGTGTGGTGGTGCTGGGTGTTAGATGGTTTGGTGCTGGGTGTGGTGGTGCTGAGTGTTGGGTGTGGTGGTGCTGGGTTTTGGGTGAAGTGGTGCTGGATGTTGGGTGTGGTGGTGTTTGGTGTGGTGGTGTTAGGTGTTGGGTGTGGAGGTGTTGGGTGTGGTGGAGTTGGGCGTTGGGTGTGGTGGTGTTGGGTGTGGTGGTGTTGGGTGTTGGGTGTGGTGGTGTTGGGTGTTGGGTGTGGTGGTGCTGGGTGATGGGTGTGGTGGTGCTGGGTGATGGGTGTGGTGGTGCTGGATGTTGGGTGTGGTGGAGCTGGGTGTTGGGTGTCGTTGTGTTGGGTGTTGTGGTGCTGGGTGATGTGTTTGGTGTTGTGGTGCTGGGTGATGTGTTTGGTGGTGCTGGGTGATGTGTTTGGTGGTGCTGGGTGTTGGGTGTGGTGCTGCTGGGTGTTGGGTGTGGTGGTGCTGGGTGTTGGGTGAGGTGGTGGTGCTGGGTGTTGGGTGTAGTGGTGTTGGGTGTTGGGTGTTGGGTGTGGTTGTGTTGGGTGTTGGGTGTTGTGGTGCTGGGTGTTGGGTGTGGTGGTGCTGGGTGTTGGGTGTGGTGGTGCTGGGTGTTGGGTGTGGTGGTGTTGGGTGTTGGGTGTGGTGGTGCTGGGTGTTGGGTGTGGTTGTGTTGGGAGTTGGGTGTGGTGGTGTTAGGTGTGGTGCTGTTGGGTGTTGGGTTTGGGTGTGTTTGCTGTGGTGGTGTTGGGTGCTGGGTGTGGTGGTGTTCGGTGTGGTGGTACTGAGTGTTGAGCTTGGTGGTGCTGGGGGTTTGGTGTGGTGGTGTTGGGTGTTGGGTGTGATGGTGCTGGGTGTTGGGTGTGGTGGTGCTGGGTGTTGGGTGTGGTTGTGCTGGGTGTTGGGTGTGGTGGTGCTGGGTGTTGGGTGTGGTGGTGCTGGGTGTTGGGTGTAGTGGTGTTGGGTGTTGGGTGTGGTTGTGTTGGGTGTTGGGTGTTGTGGTGCTGGATGTTGGGTGTGGTGGTGCTGGGTGTTTAATGTGTTGGTGCTGGGTGTTGGGTGTGGTGGTGCTGGGTGTTTAATGTGTTGGTGCTGGGTGTTGGGTGTGGTGGTGCTGGGTGTTGGGTGTGGTGGTGCTGGGTGTTGGGTGTGGTTGTGTTGGGTGTTGGGTGTGGTGGTGCAGCCTTGCTGGGTGTTGAGTGTGGTGGTGTTAGGTGTGGTGCTGTTGGGTGTTGGGTTTGGGTGTGTTTGCTGTGGTGGTGTTGGGTACTGGGTGTGGTGGTGTTCGGTGTGGTGGTACTGGGTGTTGAGCTTGGTGGTGCTGGGTGTTTGGTGTGGTGGTGTTGGGTGTGGTGGTGCTGGGTGATGGGTGTGGTGGTGCTGGGTGTTGGGCGTGGTGGTGCTGGTTGTTGGGTGTGGTGGTGCAGGCTGTTGGGTGTGGTGGTGCTGGCTGTTGGGTGTGGTGGTGCTGGCTGTTGGGTGTTGTGATGCTTGGTGTTGGATGTGGTGGTACTGGGTGTTGGGCGTGGTGGTGTTGGGTGTGTTGGTGCTGGGTGTTGGGTGTTGTGGTGCTGGGTCTTGGGTGTTGTGGTGCTGGGTCTTGGGTGTGGTGGTGTTGGGTGTTGGGTGTGGTGATGCTTGGTGTTGGATGTGGTGGTGCTAGGTGTTGGGTGTGGTGGTGCTGGCTGTTGGGTGTGGTGATGCTTGGTGTTGGATGTGGTGGTGCTAGGTGTTGGGTGTGGTGGTGCTGGGTGTTGGGCGTGGTGGTGTTGGGTGTGTTGGTGCTGGGTGTTGGGTGTTGTGGTGCTGGGTCTTGGGTGTTGTGGTGCTGGGTCTTGGGTGTGGTGGTGTTGGGTGTTGGGTGAGGTGGTGCTAGGTGTTGGGTTTGGTGGTGCTGGGTGTTGGTGCGGTGGTGCTGGGTGTTGGGTGTGGTGGTGCTGGGTGTTGGGTGTTGTGGTGCTTGGTGTTGGTGTGTTGGTGCTGGGTGTTATATGTGTAGTTCCTATGTATTGGTGTGGTGGTGTTGAGTGTTGGGTGTGGTGGTGTTGGGTGTGGTGGTGCTGGGTGTTGATGTGGTGGTGCTAGGTGTTGGGTGTGTAGGTGCTGGGTGTTTGGTGTGGTGGTGTTGGGTGTTGGGTATGGTGGTTTTGGGTGTTGGGTGTGGTGGTGCTGGGTGTAGGGTGTGGTGGTGCTGGGTGTTGGGTGTGGTGGTGCAGGGTGTTGGGCGTGGTGGTGCTGGGTGTTGGGTGTGGTGGTGCAGGCTGTTGGGTGTGGTGGTGCAGGCTGTTGGGTGTGGTGGTGCTGGCTGTTGGGTGTGGTGGTGCTGGATGTTGGGTGTGGTGTTGCTGGGTGTGATGGTGCTGGGTGTGGTGGTGCTGGGTGTTGGGTGTGGTTGTGCTGGGTGTTCGTTGTGGTGGTGCTGGGTGTTGGGTGTAGTAATGATGGGTGCTGGTGTGGTGGTGCTGGGTGTTGGGCGTGGTGGTGCTGGGGGTTGGGTTTTAGGTTGCTGGGTGTTGGGTGTTGTGGTGTTAAGTGTGATGGTGCTGGGTGCTGGGTGTGGGGGTGCTGGGTGTGGTGGTGCTGGGTGTTGGGTGTGGTGGTGCTGGGTGTGGTGGTGCTGGGTGTTGGGTGTGGTGGTGCTGGGTGTTGGGTGTGGTGGTCCTGGGCATTGGGTGTGGTGGTGCTGGGTGTTGGGTGTGGTGGTGCTGGGTGTGGTGGTGCTCGGTGCTGGGTGTTGTGGTGCTGGGTGTTGGGTGTGGTGGTGCTAGGTGTTGGGTGAGGTGGTGCTGGGTGTTGGATGTTGTGGTGCTGGGTGTTGGGTGTAGTAGTGCTTGGTGTGGTGTTGCTGTGTGTTTGGTGTGGTGGTGCTGGGTGCTAGGTGTAGTGGTGCTGAGTGTTGGGTGTGGTGGTGCTGGGTGTTGGGTGAAGTGGTGCTTGGTGTTGGGTGTAGTTGTGCTGAGTAATGTGGTGCTGGCTGTGGTGGTGCTGGGTGCTCGGTGTGGTGGTGCTGGGTGTTGGGTGTTGTGGTGTTGGGTGTGGTGGTGTTGGGTGTTGGGTGTAGTGGTGTTGGGTGTTGGGTGTGCTGGTGCTGGGTGTTGGGTGTGGTGGTGCTGGGTGTTGGGTGTGGTGATGCTGGGTGTTGGGTGTGGTGGTGTTGGGTGTGGTTGTGTTGGGTGTTGATTATAGTGTTGCTTGGTGTTGGATGTGGTGGTGTTGGGTGTGTTGGTGTTGGGTGTGGTGGTGTTGGGTGTTGGGTATGGTGGTGTTGTGTGTGGTTGTGTTGGGTGTTGATTATAGTGGTGCTTGGTGTTGGATGTATTGGTATTGCGTGTTGTGGTGTTGGGTGTGGTGGTGCTGGGTGTTGGGTGTTGTGGTGTTGGGTGTTGGGTATGGTGGTATTGGATGTGGCTGGACTGGGTGTGGTGGTTCTTGGTGTTGGGTGTGGTGGTGCTGGGTGTTAGTTGTGGTTAGGATGCTGGGTGTGTTGGTGCTGGGTGTGGTGGTGTTGGGTGTGGTGTTGCGGGGTGTTGGGTGTGGTGGTGTTTTGTGAGGTGGTGTTGGGTGTGGTGATGTTGGGTGTTGGGTGTGGTGGTGTTGGGTGTTGTGTTGCTGGGTGCTGGGTGTTGGGTGTGATGGTGTTTGGTGTTGTGATGTTGGGTGTTTGGTGTGGTGGTGTTGGGTGTTAGGTGTGGTTGTGCTGGGTGGTGGGTGTGGTGGTGCTGGGTGTTTGGTGTAGTGGTGTTGGGTGTGCTGGTGTTGGGTGTTGGGTGTGGTTGTGTTGGGTGTTGGGTGTGGTGGTGTTGGGTGTGGTGGTGCTGGGTGTTGGGTGTGGTGGTGCTGGGTGTTGGGTGTGGTGGTGCTGGGTGTTTGGTGTAGTGGTGTTGGGTGTGGTGGTGTTGGGTGTTGAGTGTGGTTGTGTTGGGTGTTGGGTGTTGTGGTGCTGGGTGTTGGGTGTGGTGGTGTTGGGTGTTGGGTGTGGTGGTGCAGCCTTGCTGGGTGTTGAGTGTAGTGGTGTTGGGTGTGGTGCTGTTGGGTTTGGGTGTGTTTGCTGTGGTGGTGTTGGGTGCTGGGTGTGGTGGTGCTCGGTGTGGTGGTGCTGGGAGTAGGGTTTGGTGATGTTGGGCGTGGTGGTCCTGGGTGTTTGGCGTGGTGGTGCTGGGTGTTGGGTGTTGCGGTGCTGGGTGTGGTGGTGTTGGGTGAGGTGATGCTGGGTGTTGGGCGTAATGGTGCTGGGTGTTGGGTTTTGTGGTGCTGGGTATTGGGTGTTGGGTGTTGTGGTGGTGGGTGTTGGGTGTGGTGGTGTTGGGTGTTGGGTGTGGTGGTGCTGGTTATTGGGTGTGGTGGTGTTGGGTGTTGAGTGTGGTAGTGTTGGGTGTTGGGTGTGGTGTGCTGGGTGTTGGTGTGGTGGTGCTGGGTGTTGGGTGTTGTGGTGCTGGTTGTTGGTGTGGTGGTGCTGGGTGTTAGCTGTATAGCTGCTGGGTGTTGGTGTGGTGGTGTTGGGTATGGGGCGTGGTGGTGTTGTGTGTGGTGGTGCTGGGTGTTGGGTGTTGTGGTGCTGGGTCTTGGGTGTGGTTGTGTTGGGTGTTGGGTGTTGTGGTGCTGGGTGTGGTGGTGTTGGGTGTTGGGCGTGGTGGTGCTGGGTGTAGGGTGAAGTGGTGCTGGATGTTGGGTGTAGTGGTGCTGAGTGTTGTGGTGCTGGGTGTGGTGGTTTTGGGTGTTGGGTGAAGTGGTGCTGGAGGTTGGGTTAGTAGTGCTGAGTGTTGTGGTGCTGGATGTTGTGGTGCTGGGTGTGGTGGTGCTGGGTGTTCGGTGTTGTGGTGCTGGGTGTTGGGTGTGGTGGTGTTGGGTGTTGGGTGTGGTGGTGCTGGGAGTTGGGCGTGGTGGTGCTGGGTGCTGTGGTGCTGGGCTTTGTGGTGCTGGGTGTGGTGGTGTTGGGTGTGGGGTGTCGTGGTGCTGGGTGTTGGGTGTGGTGGTGCTGGGTGTTGGCTGTAATGGTGTTGGGTGTGGTGGTGCTGGATGTAGGGTGTTGTGGTGCTGGGTGTTGGGTGTCGTGGAGCTGGGTGTTGGGCGTGGTGGTGCTGGGTGTTGGATGTGGTGGTGTTGGGGGTTGGATGTGGTGGTGTTTGGTGTTGGGTGTGGTGGTGCTGGATGTTGGGCGTGGTGGTGCTGAGTGTTGGGTGTTGTGGTGCTGGGTGTTGGGTGTGGTGGTGCTGGGTGTAGGGTGTTGTGGTGCTGGGTGTTAATTGTTGTGGTGCTGGATGTTGGGTGTGGTGGTGGTGCTGGGTGTTGGGCGTTGTGGTGCTGGGTGTTGGGTGTGGTGGTCTTGGGTGTTGGGTGTGGTCGTGCTGGGTGTTGGGTGTGGTGGTGTTGGGTGTTGGGCGTGGTGGTGCTGAGTGTTGGGTGTTGTGGTGCTGGGTGTTGGGTGTGGTGATGCTGGGTGTTGGGTGTGGTGGTGTTAGGTGTTGGATGTTGTGGTGCTGGGTGTTGGGTGTGGTGGTCCTGTGTGTTGGGTGTGGTGGTGCTGGGTGTTGGGCGTTGTGGTGCTGGGTGTTAGGTGTGGTGGTGTTGGGTGTTGGGTGTGGTGGTGCTGGGTGTTGGGTGTGGTGGTGCTGGGTGTTGGGTGTGGTGGTGCTGGGTGTTGGGTATTGTGGTGCTGGGTGTTGGGTGTGGTGATGATGGGTGTTGGGTATTGTGGTGCTGGGTGTTGGGTGTGGTGAAGCTGGGTGTTTGATGTGGAGGTGCTGGGTGTTGGGTGTGGTGGTGCTGGGTATTGGGCGTGGTTGTGTTGTGTGTGGTGGTGCTGGGTGTTGGCTGTTGTGGTGCTGGGTCTTGGGTGTGGTTGTGTTGGGTGTTGGGTGTTGTGGTGCTGGGTGTGGTGGTGTTGGGTGTTGGGCGTGGTGGTGCTGGGTGTTGGGTGTGGTGGTGCTGGATGTTGGGTGATGGGCGCGGTGGTGCTGGGTGTTGGGTGTGGTGGTGCTGGGTGTTGTGTGTTGTAGTGCTGGGTGTTGGGAGTGGTGGTGTTAGGTGTTGGGTGTGGTGGTGCTGGGTGTTGGGTGTGGTGGTGCTGGGTGTTGGTGTGGTAGTGCGGGGTGTTGGGTGTGGTGGTGTTGGGTGTTGGGTGAGGTGATGCTGGGTGTTGGGTGTAATGGTGCTGGGTGTTGGGTGTTGTGGTGCTGGGTGTTGGGTGTTGGGTTTGGTGGTGTTGGGAGTTGAGTGTGGTAGTGTTGGGTGTTGGGTGTGGTGGTGCTGGGTGTTGGTGTAGTGGTGCTGGGTGTTGGTGTGGTGGTGCTGGGTGTTGTAGTGCTGGGTGTTGGGTGTGGTGGTGCTGGGTGTTGGGTGTGGTGGTGCTGGGTATTGGGTTTGATGGTGTTGGGAGTTGAGTGTGGTAGTGTTGGGTGTTGGGTGTGGTGGTGCTGGGTGTTGGTGTAGTGGTGCTGGGTGTTGGGTGTAGTGGTGCTGCGTGTTGGGTGTTGTGGTGGTGGTTGTTAGTGTGGTGGTGCTGGGTGTTGGTGAGGTGTTGGGTGTTGGGTGTAGTAGTGTTGGGTGTTTGGTGTGGTGGTGCTGGGTGTTGGTGTGGTGGTGCTGGGTGTTGGGTGTGGTGGTGCTGGGTGTTAGGTGTGGTGGTACTGGGTGTTGGGCTGTGGTGGTGTTTGGTGTTGGGTGTGGTGGTGCCGGGTGTTGGGTGTGGTGATGCTGGGTGTTGGGTGTGGTGGTGTTTAGAGTGGTGGTGTTTAGAGTGGTGGTGCTGGATGTTGGGTGTGGTGTTGCTGGGTGTGGTGGTGCTGGGTGTGGTGGTGCTGGGTGTTGGGTGTGGTGGTGCTGGGTGTTGGTTGTGGTGGTGCTGGGTGTTGGGTGTGGTGGGGCTTGGTGAAGTGATGCTGGATGTTAGATGTAGTGGTGCTGAGTGTTGTGGTGCTGGGTGTGGTGGTGTTGGGTGTTCGGTGTGGTGGTGCTTGGTGTTGGATGTTGTGGTGCTGGGGTGTTAGGTGTGGTAGTGCTGTGTGTGGTGGTGCTGAGTGTTGGATGTGGTGGTGCTGGATGTTGGGTGAAGTGATGCTGGATTTAGGGTGTGTTGGTGCTGGGTGTGGTGGAGCTGGGTGTTAGATGTTGTGGTGCTGGGTGAAGTGGTGCTGGATGTTGGGTGTGGTGGTGTTTGGTGTAGTGGTGTTAGGTGTTGGGTGTGGTGGTGTTGGGTGTGGTGGAGTTGGGCGTTGGGTGTGGTGGTGTTGGGTGTGGTTGTGTTGGGTGTTGGGTGTGGTGGTGTTGGGTGTTGGGTGTGGTGGTGCTGGGTGTTGGGTGTGGTGGTGCTGGGTGTTGGGTGTGGTGGTGCTGGGTGTTGGGTGTTGTGGTGCTGGGTGTTGGGTGTTGGGTGTGGTGGTGCTGGGTGTTGGGAGTGGTGGTGTTAGGGGTTGGGTGAGGTGGTGCTGGGTGTTGGGTGTGGTGGTGCTGGGTGTTGGTGTGGTGGTGCTGGGTGTTGTGGTGCTGGGTGTTGGGTGTGGTGGTGCTGGGTGTTGGGTGTGGTGGTGCTGGGTATTGGGTTTGGTGGTGTTGGGAGTTGAGTGTGGTAGTGCTGGGTGTTGGGTGTGGTGGTGCTGAGTGTTGGTGTGGTGGTGCTGGGTGTTGGGTGTGGTGGTGCTGGGTGTTGGGTGTAGTGGTGTTGGGTGTGGTGGTGCTGGATGTAGGGTGTTGTGGTGCTGGGTGTTGGGTGTGGTGGTGCTGGGTGTTGGGCGTGGTGGTGCTGGGTGTTGGGTGTGGTGGTGTTGGGGGTTGGATGTGGTGGTGTTTTTTGTGTTGGGTGTGGTGGTGTTGGGGGTTGGATGTGGTGGTGTTTTTTGTGTTGGGTGTGGTGGTGCTGGATGTTGGACGTGGTGGTGCTGAGTGTTGGGTGTTGTGGTGCTGGGTGTTGGGTGTGGTGGTGCTGGGTGTTGGGCGTTGTGGTGCTGGGTGTTAATTGTTGTGGTGCTGGGTGTTGGGTGTGGTGGTGTTGCTGGGTGTTGGGCGTTGTGGTGCTGGGTGTTGGGTGTGGTGGTCTTGGGTGTTGGGTGTGGTCGTGCTGGGTGTTGGGTGTGGTGGTGTTGGGTGTTGGGCGTGGTGGTGCTGGGTGTTGGGTGTTGTGGTGCTGGGTGTTGGGTGTGGTGATGCTGGGTTTTGGGTGTGGTGGTGTTAGGTGTTGGAAGTTGTGGTGCTGGGTGTTGGGTGTGGTGGTCCTGTGTGTTGGGTGTGGTGGTGCTGGGTGTTGGGCGTGGTGGTGCTGGGTGTTGGGTGTGGTGGTGCTGGGTGTTGAGCGTGGTGGTGCTGGGTGTTGGGTGTTGTGGTGCTGGGTGTTGGGTGTGGTGGTGTTGGGTGTTGGGTGTGGTGGTGCTGGGTGTTGGGTGTGGGGGTGCTGGGTGTTGGGTGTTATGGTGCTGGGTGTTGGGTGTTGTGGTGCTGGGTGTTGGGTGTGGTGGTGCTGGGTGTTGGGTGTGGTGGTGCTGGGTGTTGGGTGTGGTGGTGCTGGGTGTTGGGTGTGGTGGTGCTGGGTGTTGGGTATTGTGGTGCTGGGTGTTGGGTGTGGTGATGATGGGTGTTGGATATTGTGGTGCTGTGTGTTGGGTGTGGTGAAGATGGGTGTTTGATGTGGAGGTGCTGGGTGTTGGGTGTGGTGGTGCTGGGTATTGGGCGTGGTTGTGTTGTGTGTGGTGGTGCTGGGTGTTGGGTGTTGTGGTGCTGGGTCTTGGGTGTGGTTGTGTTGGGTGTTGGGTGTTGTGGTGCTGGGTGTGGTGGTGTTGGGTGTTGGGCGTGGTGGTGCTGGGTGTTGGGTGTGGTGGTGCTGGATGTTGGGTGATGGGCGCGGTGGTGCTGGGTGTTGGGCGTGGTGGTGCTGGGTGTTGTGTGTTGTAGTGCTGGGTGTTGGGTGTGGTGGTTTTGGGTGTTGGGTGAGGTGATGCTGGCTGTTGGGTGTAATGGTGCTGGGTGTTGGGTGTTGTGGTGCTGGGTGTTGGGTGTTGGGTGTGGTGGTGCTGGGTGTTGGGAGTGGTGGTGTTAGGTATTGGGTGTGGTGGTGCTGGGTGTTGGGTGTGGTGGTGCTGGGTGTTGGTGTGGTAGTGCTGGGTGTTGGGTGTGGTGGTGTTGGGTGTTGGGTGAGGTGATGCTGGGTGTTGGGTGTTGGGTGTTGTGGTGCTGGGTGTTGTGTGTTGTAGTGCTGGGTGTTGGGTGTGGTGGTGTTGGGTGTTGGGTGAGGTGATGCTGGGTGTTGGGTGTAATGGTGCTGGGTGTTGGGTGTTGTGGTGCTGGGTGTTGGGTGTTGGGTTTGGTGGTGTTGGGAGTTGAGTGTGGTAGTGTTGGGTGTTGGGTGTGGTGGTGCTGGGTGTTGGTGTAGTGGTGCTGGGTGTTGGTGTGGTGGTGCTGGGTGTTGTGGTGCTGGGTGTTGGGTGTGGTGGTGCTGGGTGTTGGGTGTGGTGGTGCTGGGTATTGGGTTTGGTGGTGTTGGGAGTTGAGTGTGGTAGTGTTGGGTGTTGGGTGTGGTGGTGCTGGGTGTTGGTGTAGTGGTGCTGAGTGTTGGGTGTAGTGGTGCTGGGTGTTGGGTGTTGTGGTGGTGGTTGTTGGTGTGGTGGTGCTGGGTGCTGGTGAGGTGTTGGGTGTTGGGTGTAGTAGTGTTGGGTGTTTGGTGTGGTGGTGCTGGGTGTTGGTGTGGTGGTGCTGGGTGTTGGGTGTGGTGGTGCTGGGTGTTAGGTGTGGTGGTACTGGGTGTTGGGCTGTGGTGGTGTTTGGTGTTGGGTGTGGTGGTGCCGGGTGTTGGGTGTGGTGATGCTGGGTGTTGGGTGTGGTGGTGTTTAGAGTGGTGGTGCTGGATGTTGGGTGTGGTGTTGCTGGGTGTGGTGGTGCTGGGTGTGGTGGTGCTGGGTGTTGGGTGTGGTGGTGCTGGGTGTTGGGTGTGGTGGTGCTGGGTATTGGGTTTGGTGGTGTTGGGAGTTGAGTGTGGTAGTGTTGGGTGTTGGGTGTGGTGGTGCTGGGTGTTGGTGTAGTGGTGCTGAGTGTTGGGTGTGTTGGTGCTGGGTGTTGTGGTGCTGGGTGTTGGGTGTGGTGGTGCTGGGTGTTGGGTGTAGTGGTGATGGGTATTGGGTTTGGTGGTGTTGGGAGTTGAGTGTGGTAGTGTTGGGTGTTGGGTGTGGTGGTGCTGGGTGTTGGTGTAGTGGTGCTGAGTGTTGGGTGTAGTGGTGCTGGGTGTTGGGTGTTGTGGTGGTGGTTGTTGGTGTGGTGGTGCTGGGTGCTGGTGAGGTGTTGGGTGTTGGGTGTAGTAGTGTTGGGTGTTTGGTGTGGTGGTGCTGGGTGTTGGTGTGGTGGTGCTGGGTGTTGGGTGTGGTGGTGCTGGGTGTTAGGTGTGGTGGTACTGGGTGTTGGGCTGTGGTGGTGTTTGGTGTTGGGTGTGGTGGTGCCGGGTGTTGGGTGTGGTGATGCTGGGTGTTGGGTGTGGTGGTGTTTAGAGTGGTGGTGCTGGGTGTTGGGTGTGGTGGTTCTGGGTGTTGGTTGTGGTGGTGCTGGGTGTTAGGTGTGGTGGTGCTTGGTGAAGTGGTGCTGGATGTTAGATGTAGTGGTGCTGAGTGTTGTGGTGCTGGGTGTGGTGGTGTTGAGTGTTCGGTGTGGTGGTGCTTGGTGTTGGATGTTGTGGTGCTGGGGTGTTAGGTGTGGTAGTGCTGTGTGCGGTGGTGCTGAGTGTTGGGTGTGGTGGTGCTGGGTGTTGGGTGAAGTGGTGCTGGATTTAGGGTGTGGTGGTGCTGGGTGTGGTGGTGCTGGGTGTGGTGGTGCTGGGTGATAGATGTTGTGGTGCTGGGTGTGGTGGTGCTGAGTGTTGGGTGTGGTGGTGCTGGGTTTTGGGTGAAGTGGTGCTGGATGTTGGGTGTGGTGGTGTTTGGTGTAGTGGTGTTAGGTGTTGGGTGTGGTGGTGTTGGGTGTGGTGGAGTTGGGCGTTGGGTGTGGTGGTGTTGGGTGTGGTGGTGTTGGGTGTTGGGTGTGGTGGTGTTGGGTGTTGGGTGTGGTGGTGCTGTGTGTTGGGTGTGGTGGTGCTGGGTGTTGGGTGTGGTGGTGCTGGGTGTTGGGTGTTGTGGTGCTGGGTGTTGGGTGTTGGGTGTGGTGGTGATGGGTGTTGGGAGTGGTGGTGTTAGGGGTTGGGTGAGGTGGTGCTGGGTGTTGGGTGTGGTGGTGCTGGGTGTTGGTGTGGTGGTGCTGGGTGTTGTGGTGCTGGGTGTTGGGTGTGGTGGTGCTGGGTGTTGGGTGTGGTGGTGCTGGGTATTGGGTTTGGTGGTGTTGGGATTTGAGTGTGGTAGTGCTGGGTGTTGGGTGTGGTGGTGCTGAGTGTTGGTGTGGTGGTGCTGAGTGTTGGTGAGGAGGTGTTGGGTGTTGGGTGTGGTGGTGTTGGGTGTTGGGTGTGGTGGTGCTGGTTGTTGGTGTGGTGGTTCTGGGTGTAGGGTGTGTAGGTGCTGGGTGTTTGGTGTGGTGGTGCTGGGTGTTGGTGTGGTGGTGCTGGGTGTTGGGTGTGGTGGTGCTGGGTGTTAGGTGTGGTGGTACTGGGTGTTGGGCTGTGGTGGTGTTTGGTGTTGGGTGTGGTGATGCTGGGTGTTGGGTGTGGTGGTGTTTAGTGTGGTGGTGCTGGATGTTGGGTGTGGTGTTGCTGGGTGTGGTGGTGCTGGGTGTGGTGGTGCTAGGTGTTGGGTGTGGTGGTGCTGGGTGTTGGTTGTGGTGGTGCTTGGTGTTGGTTGTGGTGGTGCTGGGTGTTGGGTGTGGTGGTGCTTGGTGAAGTGGTGCTGGATGTTAGATGTAGTGGTGCTGAGTGTTGTGGTGCTGGGTGTGGTGGTGTTGGGTGTTCGGTGTGGTGGTACTTGGTGTTGGATGTTGTGGTGATGGGGTGTTGGGTGTGGTAGTGCGGTGTGTGGTGGTGCTGAGTGTTGGATGTGGTGGTGCTGGGTGTTGGGTGAAGTGGTGCTGGATGTTAGATGTAGTGGTGCTGAGTGTTGTGGTGCTGGGTGTGGTGGTGTTGGGTGTTCGGTGTGGTGGTGCTTGGTGTTGGATGTTGTGGTGCTGGGGTGTTGGGTGTGGTAGTGCTGTGTGTGGTGGTGCTGAGTGTTGGATGTGGTGGTGCTGGGTGTTGGGTGAAGTGGTGCTTGATTTTGGGTGTGGTGGTGCTGGGTGTGGTGGTGGTGGGTGTGGTGGTGCTGGGTGTTAGATGGTTTGGTGCTGGGTGTGGTGGTGCTGAGTGTTGGGTGTGGTGGTGCTGGGTTTTGGGTGAAGTGGTGCTGGATGTTGGGTGTGGTGGTGTTTGGTGTGGTGGTGTTAGGTGTTGGGTGTGGAGGTGTTGGGTGTGGTGGAGTTGGGCGTTGGGTGTGGTGGTGTTGGGTGTGGTGGTGTTGGGTGTTGGGTGTGGTGGTGTTGGGTGTTGGGTGTGGTGGTGCTGGGTGATGGGTGTGGTGGTGCTGGGTGATGGGTGTGGTGGTGCTGGGTGTTGGGTGTGGTGGAGCTGGGTGTTGGGTGTCGTTGTGTTGGGTGTTGTGGTGCTGGGTGATGTGTTTGGTGTTGTGGTGCTGGGTGATGTGTTTGGTGGTGCTGGGTGATGTGTTTGGTGGTGCTGGGTGTTGGGTGTGGTGGTGCTGGGTGTTGGGTGTGGTGGTGCTGGGTGTTGGGTGAGGTGGTGGTGCTGGGTGTTGGGTGTAGTGCTGTTGGGTGTTGGGTGTGGTTGTGTTGGGTGTGGTTGTGTTGGGTGTTGGGTGTTGTGGTGCTGGGTGTTGGGTGTGGTGGTGCTGGGTGTTGGGTGTGGTGGTGCTGGGTGTTGGGTGTGGTAGTGTTGGGTGTTGGGTGTAATGGTGCTGGGTGTTGGGTTTTGTGGTGCTGGGTATTGGGTGTTGGGTGTTGTGGTGCTGGGTGTTGGGTGTGGTGGTGTTGGGTTAGGTGGTGCTGGGTGTTGTGTGTGGTGGTGCTGGGTGTTGGTGTGGTGGTGCTGGGTGTGGTGGTGCTGGGTGTTGGGTGTGGAGGTGCTGGGTGTTGGGTGTGGTGGTGCTGGATATTGGGTGTGGTGGTGTTGGGTGTTGAGTGTGGTAGTGTTGGGTTTTGGGTGTGGTGGTGCTGGGTGTTGGTGTGTTGGTGCTGAGTGTTGGGTGTGGTGGTGCTGGGTGTTGGGTGTTGTGGTGCTGGTTGATGGTGTGGTGGTGCTGGGTGTTAGCTGTATAGCTGCTGGGTGTTGGTGTGGTGGTGTTGGGTTTTGGGTGTGGTGGTGCTGGGTGTTGGTGTGGTGGTGCTGGGTGTTTGGTGTATAGGTGCTGGGTGTTTGGTGTGGTAGTGCTGGGTGTTGGTTGGGGTGGTGCTGGGTGTTGGGTGTGGTGGTGCTGGGTGAAGTGGTGCTGGATGTTGGGTGTAGTGGTGCTGAGTGTTGTGGTGCTGGGTGTAGTGGTGTTGGGTGTTCGGTGTGGTGGTGCTTGGTGTTGGATGTTGTGGTGCTGGGTGTTGGGTGTGGTAGTGCTGTGTGTGGTGGTGCTGAGTGTTGGATGTGGTGGTGCTGGGTGTTGGGTGAAGTGGTGCTGGATGTTGGGTGTAGTGGTGCTGAGTGTTGTGGTGCTGGGTGTGGTGGTGCTGGGTGTTGGATGTTGTGGTGCTGGGTGTTGGGTGTAGTAGTGTTGGGTGTGGTGGTGTTGGGTGTTGGGTATGGTGGTTTTGGGTGTTGGGTGTGGTGGTGCTGGGTGTTGGGTGTGGTGGTGCTGGGTGTTGGGTGTGGTGGTGCTGGATTTAGGGTGTGGTGGTGCTGGGTGTGGTGGTGCTGGGTGTGGTGGTGCTGGGTGATAGATGTTGTGGTGCTGGGTGTGGTGGTGCTGAGTGTTGGGTGTGGTGGTGCTGGGTTTTGGGTGAAGTGGTGCTGGATGTTGGGTGTGGTGGTGTTTGGTGTAGTGGTGTTAGGTGTTGGGTGTGGTGGTGTTGGGTGTGGTGGAGTTGGGCGTTGGGTGTGGTGGTGTTGGGTGTGGTGGTGTTGGGTGTTGGGTGTGGTGGTGTTGGGTGTTGGGTGTGGTGGTGCTGTGTGTTGGGTGTGGTGGTGCTGGGTGTTGGGTGTGGTGGTGCTGGGTGTTGGGTGTTGTGGTGCTGGGTGTTGGGTGTTGGGTGTGGTGGTGATGGGTGTTGGGAGTGGTGGTGTTAGGGGTTGGGTGAGGTGGTGCTGGGTGTTGGGTGTGGTGGTGCTGGGTGTTGGTGTGGTGGTGCTGGGTGTTGTGGTGCTGGGTGTTGGGTGTGGTGGTGCTGGGTGTTGGGTGTGGTGGTGCTGGGTATTGGGTTTGGTGGTGTTGGGATTTGAGTGTGGTAGTGCTGGGTGTTGGGTGTGGTGGTGCTGAGTGTTGGTGTGGTGGTGCTGAGTGTTGGTGAGGAGGTGTTGGGTGTTGGGTGTGGTGGTGTTGGGTGTTGGGTGTGGTGGTGCTGGTTGTTGGTGTGGTGGTTCTGGGTGTAGGGTGTGTAGGTGCTGGGTGTTTGGTGTGGTGGTGCTGGGTGTTGGTGTGGTGGTGCTGGGTGTTGGGTGTGGTGGTGCTGGGTGTTAGGTGTGGTGGTACTGGGTGTTGGGCTGTGGTGGTGTTTGGTGTTGGGTGTGGTGATGCTGGGTGTTGGGTGTGGTGGTGTTTAGTGTGGTGGTGCTGGATGTTGGGTGTGGTGTTGCTGGGTGTGGTGGTGCTGGGTGTGGTGGTGCTAGGTGTTGGGTGTGGTGGTGCTGGGTGTTGGTTGTGGTGGTGCTTGGTGTTGGTTGTGGTGGTGCTGGGTGTTGGGTGTGGTGGTGCTTGGTGAAGTGGTGCTGGATGTTAGATGTAGTGGTGCTGAGTGTTGTGGTGCTGGGTGTGGTGGTGTTGGGTGTTCGGTGTGGTGGTACTTGGTGTTGGATGTTGTGGTGATGGGGTGTTGGGTGTGGTAGTGCGGTGTGTGGTGGTGCTGAGTGTTGGATGTGGTGGTGCTGGGTGTTGGGTGAAGTGGTGCTGGATGTTAGATGTAGTGGTGCTGAGTGTTGTGGTGCTGGGTGTGGTGGTGTTGGGTGTTCGGTGTGGTGGTGCTTGGTGTTGGATGTTGTGGTGCTGGGGTGTTGGGTGTGGTAGTGCTGTGTGTGGTGGTGCTGAGTGTTGGATGTGGTGGTGCTGGGTGTTGGGTGAAGTGGTGCTTGATTTTGGGTGTGGTGGTGCTGGGTGTGGTGGTGGTGGGTGTGGTGGTGCTGGGTGTTAGATGGTTTGGTGCTGGGTGTGGTGGTGCTGAGTGTTGGGTGTGGTGGTGCTGGGTTTTGGGTGAAGTGGTGCTGGATGTTGGGTGTGGTGGTGTTTGGTGTGGTGGTGTTAGGTGTTGGGTGTGGAGGTGTTGGGTGTGGTGGAGTTGGGCGTTGGGTGTGGTGGTGTTGGGTGTGGTGGTGTTGGGTGTTGGGTGTGGTGGTGTTGGGTGTTGGGTGTGGTGGTGCTGGGTGATGGGTGTGGTGGTGCTGGGTGATGGGTGTGGTGGTGCTGGGTGTTGGGTGTGGTGGAGCTGGGTGTTGGGTGTCGTTGTGTTGGGTGTTGTGGTGCTGGGTGATGTGTTTGGTGTTGTGGTGCTGGGTGATGTGTTTGGTGGTGCTGGGTGATGTGTTTGGTGGTGCTGGGTGTTGGGTGTGGTGGTGCTGGGTGTTGGGTGTGGTGGTGCTGGGTGTTGGGTGAGGTGGTGGTGCTGGGTGTTGGGTGTAGTGCTGTTGGGTGTTGGGTGTGGTTGTGTTGGGTGTGGTTGTGTTGGGTGTTGGGTGTTGTGGTGCTGGGTGTTGGGTGTGGTGGTGCTGGGTGTTGGGTGTGGTGGTGCTGGGTGTTGGGTGTGGTAGTGTTGGGTGTTGGGTGTAATGGTGCTGGGTGTTGGGTTTTGTGGTGCTGGGTATTGGGTGTTGGGTGTTGTGGTGCTGGGTGTTGGGTGTGGTGGTGTTGGGTTAGGTGGTGCTGGGTGTTGTGTGTGGTGGTGCTGGGTGTTGGTGTGGTGGTGCTGGGTGTGGTGGTGCTGGGTGTTGGGTGTGGAGGTGCTGGGTGTTGGGTGTGGTGGTGCTGGATATTGGGTGTGGTGGTGTTGGGTGTTGAGTGTGGTAGTGTTGGGTTTTGGGTGTGGTGGTGCTGGGTGTTGGTGTGTTGGTGCTGAGTGTTGGGTGTGGTGGTGCTGGGTGTTGGGTGTTGTGGTGCTGGTTGATGGTGTGGTGGTGCTGGGTGTTAGCTGTATAGCTGCTGGGTGTTGGTGTGGTGGTGTTGGGTTTTGGGTGTGGTGGTGCTGGGTGTTGGTGTGGTGGTGCTGGGTGTTTGGTGTATAGGTGCTGGGTGTTTGGTGTGGTAGTGCTGGGTGTTGGTTGGGGTGGTGCTGGGTGTTGGGTGTGGTGGTGCTGGGTGAAGTGGTGCTGGATGTTGGGTGTAGTGGTGCTGAGTGTTGTGGTGCTGGGTGTAGTGGTGTTGGGTGTTCGGTGTGGTGGTGCTTGGTGTTGGATGTTGTGGTGCTGGGTGTTGGGTGTGGTAGTGCTGTGTGTGGTGGTGCTGAGTGTTGGATGTGGTGGTGCTGGGTGTTGGGTGAAGTGGTGCTGGATGTTGGGTGTAGTGGTGCTGAGTGTTGTGGTGCTGGGTGTGGTGGTGCTGGGTGTTGGATGTTGTGGTGCTGGGTGTTGGGTGTAGTAGTGTTGGGTGTGGTGGTGTTGGGTGTTGGGTATGGTGGTTTTGGGTGTTGGGTGTGGTGGTGCTGGGTGTTGGGTGTGGTGGTGCTGGGTGTTGGGTGTGGTGGTGCTGGGTGTTGTGCGTGGTGGTGCTGGGTGTTGGGTGTGGTGGTGCAGGCTGTTGGGTGTGGTGGTGCAGGCTGTCGGGTGTGGTGGTGCTGGCTGTTGGGTGTGGTGGTGCTGGATGTTGGGTGTGGTGTTGCTGGGTGTGGTGGTGCTGGGTGTGGTGGTGCTGGGTGTTGGGTGTGGTGGTGCTGGGTGTTCGTTGTGGTGGTGCTGGGTGTTGGGTGTAGTAATGATGGGTGCTGGTGTGATGGTGCTGGGTGTTGGGCGTGGTGGTGCTGGGGGTTGGGTGTAAGGTTGCTGGGTGTTGGGTGTGGTGGTGTTAAGTGTGATGGTGCTGGGTGCTGGGTGTGGGGGTGCTGGGTGTGGTGGTGCTGGGTGTTGGGTGTGGTGGTGCTGGGTGTTGGGTGTGGTGGTCCTGGGCATTGGGTGTGGTGGTGCTGGGTGTTGGGTGTGGTGGTGCTGGGTGTGGTGGTGCTCGGTGCTGGGTGTTGTGGTGCTGGGTGTTGGGTGTGGTGGTGCTGGGTGTTGGGTGAGGTGGTGCTGGGTGTTGGATGTTGTGGTCCTGGGTGTTGGGTGTAGTAGTGCTTGGTGTGGTGTTGCTAGGTGTTTAGTGTGGTGGTGCTGGGTGCTAGGTGTAGTGGTGCTGAGTGTTGGGTGTGGTGGTGCTGGGTGTTGGGTGAAGTGGTGCTTGGCGTTGGGTGTAGTGGTGCTGAGTAATGTGGTGCTGGCTGTGGTAGTGCTGGGTGCTCGGTGTGGTGGTGCTGCGTGTTGGGTGTTGTGGTGTTGGGTGTGGTGGTGTTGGGTGTTGGGTGTAGTGGTGTTGGGTGTTGGGTGTGCTGGTGCTGGGTGTTGGGTGTGGTGGTGCTGGGTGTTGGGTGTTGTGATGCTGGGTGTTGGGTGTGGTGGTGTTGGGTGTGGTTGTGTTGGGTGTTGATTATAGTGTTGCTTGGTGTTGGATGTGGTGGTGTTGGGTGTGGTGGTGTTGGGTGTGTTGGTGTTGGGTGTGGTGGTGTTGGGTGTTGGGTATGGTGGTGTTGTGTGTGGTTGTGTTGAGTGTTGATTATAGTGGTGCTTGGTGTTGGATGTATTGGTATTGCGTGTTGTGGTGTTGGGTGTGGTGGTGCTGGGTGTTGGGTGTTGTGGTGTTGGGTGTTGGGTATGGTGGTGTTGGATGTGACTGGACTGGGTGTGGTGGTTCTTGGTGTTGGGTGTGGTGGTGCTGGGTGTTAGGTGTGGTGGGGATGCTGGGTGTGTTGGTGCTGGGTGTGGTTGTGTTGGGTGTGGTGTTGCGGGGTGTTGGGTGTGGTGGTGTTTTGTGAGGTGGTGTTGGGTGTGGTGATGTTGGGTGTTGGGTGTGGTGGTGTTGGGTGTTGTGTTGCTGGGTGCTGGGTGTTGGGTGTGATGGTGTTTGGTGTTGAGATGTTGGGTGTTTGGTGTGGTGGTGTTGGGTGTTAGGTGTGGTGGTGCTGGGTGGTGGGTGTGGTGGTGCTGGGTGTTTGGTGTAGTGGTGTTGGGTGTGCTGGTGTTGGGTGTTGGGTGTGGTTGTGTTGGGTGTTGGGTGTGGTGGTGTTGGGTGTGGTGGTGCTAGGTGTTGGGTGTGGTGGTGCTGGGTGTTTGGTGTAGTGGTGTTGGGTGTGGTGGTGTTGGGTGTTGAGTGTGGTTGTGTTGGGTGTTGGGTGTTGTGGTGCTGGGTGTTGTGTGTGGTGGAGCTGGGTGTTGGGTGTGGTGGTGCTGGGGGTTGGGTGTGGTCGTGCTGGGTGTTGGGTGTGGTGGTGCTGGGTGTTGGGTGTGGTGGTGTTGGGTGTTGGGCGTTGTGGTGCTGGGTGTTGGGTGTGGTTTTCTTGGGTGTTGGGTGTGGTCGTGCTGGGTGTTGGGTGTGGTGGTGTTGGGTGTTGGGCGTGGTGGTGCTGAGTGTTGGGTGTTGTGGTGCTGGGTGTTTGGTGTAGTGGTGTTGGGTGTGGTGGTGTTGGGTGTTGAGTGTGGTTGTGTTGGGTGTTGGGTGTTGTGGTGCTGGGTGTTGGGTGTGGTGGTGCTGGGTGTTGGGTGTGGTGGTGCTGGGGGTTGGGTGTGGTCGTGCTGGGTGTTGGGTGTGGTGGTGCTGGGTGTTGGGTGTGGTGGTGTTGGGTGTAGGGTGTGGTGGTGCAGCCTTGCTGGGTGTTGAGTGTAGTGGTGTTGGGTGTGGTGCTGTTGGGTTTGGGTGTGTTTGCTGTGGTGGTGTTGGGTGCTGGGTGTGGTGGTGCTCGGTGTGGTGGTGCTGGGTGTAGGGTTTGGTGATGTTGGGTGTTGTGGTGTTGGGTGTTGGGCGTGGTGGTGCTGGGTGTTTGGCGTGGTGGTGCTGGGTGTTGGGTGTTGCGGTGCTGGGTGTTGGGTGTGGTGGTGTTGGGTGAGGTGATGCTGGGTGTTGGGTATAATGGTGCTGGGTGTTGGAATTTGTGGTGCTGGGTATTGGGTGTTGGGTGTTGTGGTGCTGGGTGTTGGGTGTGGTGGTGTTGGGTTAAGTGGTGCTGGGTGTTGTGTATGGTGGTGCTGGGTGTTGGTGTGGTGGTGCTGGGTGTGGTGGTGCTGGGTGTTGGGTGTGGAGGTGCTGGGTGTTGGGTGTGATGGTGCTGGTTATTGGGTGTGGTGGTGTTGGGTGTGGTGGTGCTGGGTGTTGGTGTGGTTGTGCTGGGTGTTGGGTGTGGTGGTGCTGGGTGTTGGGTGTTGTGGTGCTGGTTGTTGGTGTGGTAGTGCTGGGTGTTAGCTGTATAGCTGCTGGGTGTTGGTGTGGTGGTGTTGGGTATAGGGCGTGGTGGTGTTGTGTGTGGTGGTGCTGGGTGTTGGGTGTTGTGGTGCTGGGTCTTGGGTGTGGTTGTGTTGGGTGTTGGGTGTTGTGGTGCTGGGTGTGGTGGTGTTGGGTGTTGGGCGTGGTGGTGCTGGGTGTTGGGTGAAGTGGTGCTGGATGTTGGGTGTAGTGGTGCTGAGTGTTGTGGTGCTGGGTGTGGTGGTTTTGGGTGTTGGGTGAAGTGGTGCTGGAGGTTGGGTTAGTAGTGCTGAGTGTTGTGGTGCTGGATGTTGTGGTGCTGGGTGTGGAGGTGCTTGGTGTTCGGTGTTGTGGTGCTGGGTGTTGGGTGTGGTGGTGTTGGGTGTTGGGTGTGGTGGTGCTGGGAGTTGGGCGTGGTGGTGCTGGGTGCTGTGGTGCTGGGCTTTGTGGTGCTGGGTGTGGTGGTGTTGGGTGTGGGGTGTCGTGGTGCTGGGTGTTGGGTGTGGTGGTGCTGGGTGTTGGGTGTAGTGGTGTTGAGTGTGGTGGTGCTGGATGTAGGGTGTTGTTGTGCTGGGTGTTGGGTGTGGTGGTGCTGGGTGTTGTGCGTGGTGGTGCTGGGTGTTAGGTGTGGTGGTGTTGGGGGTTGGATGTGGTGGTGTTTGGTGTTGGGTGTGGTGGTGCTGGATGTTGGGCGTGGTGGTGCTGAGTGTTGGGTGTTGTGGTGCTGGGTGTTGGGTGTGGTGGTGCTGGGCGTTGGGTGATGTGGTGCTGGGTGTTAATTGTTGTGGTGCTGGGTGTTGGGTGTGGTGGTGGTGCTGGGTGTTGGGCGTTGTGGTGCTGGGTGTTGGGTGTGGTTTTCTTGGGTGTTGGGTGTGGTCGTGCTGGGTGTTGGGTGTGGTGGTGTTGGGTGTTGGGCGTGGTGGTGCTGAGTGTTGGGTGTTGTGGTGCTGGGTGTTGGGTGTGGTGATGCTGGGTGTTGGGTGTGGTGGTGTTAGGTATTGGATGTTGTGGTGCTGGGTGTTGGGTGTGGTGGTCCTGTGTGTTGGGTGTGGTGGTGCTGGGTGTTGGGCGTGGGGGTGCTGGGTGTTGGGTGTGGTGGTGTTGGGTGTGGTGGTGCTGGGTGTTGGGTGTGGTGGTGCTGGGTGTTGAGCGTGGTGGTGCTGGGTGTTGGGTGTTGTGGTGCTGGGTGTTGGGTGTGGTGGTGTTGGGTGTTGGGTGTGGTGGTGCTGGGAGTTGGGCGTGGTGGTGCTGGGTGCTGTGGTGCTGGGCTTTGTGGTGCTGGGTGTGGTGGTGTTGGGTGTGGGGTGTCGTGGTGCTGGGTGTTGGGTGTGGTGGTGCTGGGTGTTAGGTGTAGTGGTGTTGGGTGTGGTGGTGCTGGATGTAGGGTGTTGTGGTGCTGGGTGTTGGGTGTGGTGGTGCTGGGTGTTGTGCGTGGTGGTGCTGGGTGTTAGGTGTGGTGGTGTTGGGGGTTGGATGTGGTGGTGTTTGGTGTTGGGTGTGGTGGTGCTGGATGTTGGGCGTGGTGGTGCTGAGTGTTGGGTGTTGTGGTGCTGGGTGTTGGGTGTGGTGGTGCTGGGCGTTGGGTGATGTGGTGCTGGGTGTTAATTGTTGTGGTGCTGGGTGTTGGGTGTGGTGGTGGTGCTGGGTGTTGGGCGTTGTGGTGCTGGGTGTTGGGTGTGGTTTTCTTGGGTGTTGGGTGTGGTCGTGCTGGGTGTTGGGTGTGGTGGTGTTGGGTGTTGGGCGTGGTGGTGCTGAGTGTTGGGTGTTGTGGTGCTGGGTGTTGGGTGTGGTGATGCTGGGTGTTGGGTGTGGTGGTGTTAGGTATTGGATGTTGTGGTGCTGGGTGTTGGGTGTGGTGGTCCTGTGTGTTGGGTGTGGTGGTGCTGGGTGTTGGGCGTGGGGGTGCTGGGTGTTGGGTGTGGTGGTGTTGGGTGTGGTGGTGCTGGGTGTTGGGTGTGGTGGTGCTGGGTGTTGAGCGTGGTGGTGCTGGGTGTTGGGTGTTGTGGTGCTGGGTGTTGGGTGTGGTGGTGTTGGGTGTTGGGTGTGGTGGTGCTGGGTGTTGGGTGTGGGGGTGCTGGGTGTTGGGTGTTATGGTGCTGGGTGTTGGGTGTTGTGGTGCTGGGTGTTGGGTGTGGTGGTGCTGGGTGTTGGGTATTGTGGTGCTGGGTGTTGGGAGTGGTGATGATGGGTGTTGGGTATTGTGGTGCTGGGTGTTGGGTGTGGTGAAGCTGGGTGTTTGATGTGGAGGTGCTGGGTGTGGTGGTGCTGGGTATTGGGCGTGGTTGTGTTGTGTGTGGTGGTGCTGGGTGTTGGGTGTTGTGGTGCTGGGTCTTGGGTGTGGTTGTGTTGGGTGTTGGGTGTTGTGGTGCTGGGTGTGGTGGTGTTGGGTGTTGGGCGTGGTGGTGCTGGGTGTTGGGTGTGGTGGTGCTGGATATTGGGTGATGGGCGCAGTGGTGCTGGGTGTTGGGCGTGGTGGTGCTGGGTGTTGTGTGTTGTAGTGGTGGGTGTTGGGTGTGGTGGTGTTGGATGTTGGGTGAGGTGATGCTGGGTGTTGGGTGTAATGGTGCTGGGTGTTGGGTGTTGTGGTGCTGGGTGTTGGGTGTTGGGTTTGGTGGTGTTGGGAGTTGAGTGTGGTAGTGTTGGGTGTTAGGTGAGGTGGTGCTGGGTGTTGGTGTAGTGGTGCTGGGTGTTGGTGTGGTGGTGCTGGGTGTTGTGGTGCTGGGTGTTGGGTGTGTTGGTGCTGGGTGTTGGGTGTGGTGGTGCTGGGTATTGGGTTTGGTGGTGTTGGGAGTTGAGTGTGGTAGTGTTGGGTGTTGGGTGTGGTGGTGCTGGGTGTTGGTGTAGTGGTGCTGGGTATTGGGTGTAGTGGTGCTGGGTGTTGGGTGTTGTGGTGGTGGTTGTTGGTGTGGTGGTGCTGGGTGTTGGTGAGGTGTTGGGTGTAGTAGTGTTGGGTGTTTGGTGTGGTGGTGCTGGGTGTTGGTGTGGTAGTGCTGGGTGTTGGGTGTGGTGGTGCTGGGTGTTAGGTGTGGTGGTACTGGGTGTTGGGCTGTGGTGGTGTTTGGTGTTGGGTGTGGTGGTGCCGGGTGTTGGGTGTGGTGATGCTGGGTGTTGGGTGTGGTGGTGTTTAGAGTGGTGGTGCTGGATGTTGGGTGTGGTGTTGCTGGGTGTGGTGGTGCTGGGTGTGGTGGTGCTGGGTGTTGGGTGTGGTGGTGCTGGGTGTTGGTTGTGGTGGTGCTGGGTGTTGGGTATGGTGGTGCTTGGTGAAGTGGTGCTGGATGTTAGATGTAGTGGTGCTGAGTGTTGTGGTGCTGGGTGTGGTGGTGTTGGGTGTTCGGTGTGGTGGTGCTTGGTGTTGGGTGTTGTGGTACTGGGGTGTTAGGTGTGGTAGTGCTGTGTGTGGTGGTGCTGAGTGTTGGATGTGGTGGTGCTAGGTGTTGGGTGAAGGGGTGCTGGATTTAGGGTGTGGTGGTGCTGGGTGTGGTGGTGCTGGGTGTTAGATGTTGTGGTGCGGGGTGTGGTAGTGCTGGGTGTTGGGTGTTGTGGTGCTGGGTGTTGGGTGTGGTGGTGCTGGGTGTTGGTGTGGTGGTGCTGGGTGTTGTGGTGCTGGGTGTTGGTGTAGTTTGGTGTAGTGGTGTTAGGTGTTGGGTGTGGTGGTGTTGGGTGTGGTGGAGTTGGGCGTTGGGTGTGGTGGTGTTGGGTGTGGTGGTGTTGGGTGTTGGGTGTGGTGGTGTTGGGTGTTGAGTGTGGTTGTGTTGGGTGCTGGGTGTGGTGGTGCTGGGTGTTGTGGTGCTGGGTGTTGGTGTAGTTTGGTGTAGTGGTGTTAGGTGTTGGGTGTGGTGGTGTTGGGTGTGGTGGTGATAGGTGTTGGATGTGGTGGTGCTGGGTGTTTGGTGTAGTGGTGTTGGGTGTGGTGGTGTTGGGTGTTGAGTGTGGTTGTGTTGGGTGTTGGGTGTTGTGGTGCTGGGTGTTGGGTGTGGTGGTGCTGGGTGTTGGGTGTGGTGGTGCTGGGGGTTGGGTGTGGTCGTGCTGGGTGTTGGGTGTGGTGGTGCTGGGTGTTGGGTGTGGTGGTGTTGGGTGTTGGGTGTGGTGGTGCAGCCTTGCTGGGTGTTGAGTGTAGTGGTGTTGGGTGTGGTGCTGTTGGGTTTAGGTGTGTTTGCTGTGGTGGTGTTGGGTGCTGGGTGTGGTGGTGCTCGGTGTGGTGGTGCTGGGTGTAGGGTTTGGTGATGTTGGGTGTTGTGGTGTTGGGTATTGGGCGTGGTGGTGCTGGGTGTTTGGCGTGGTGGTGCTGAGTGTTGGGTGTTGCGGTGCTGGGTGTTGGGTGTGGTGGTGTTGGGTGAGGTGATGCTGGGTGTAGGGTGTAATGGTGCTGGGTGTTGGAATTTGTGGTGCTGGGTATTGGGTGTTGGGTGTTGTGGTGCTGGGTATTGGGTGTGGTGGTGTTGGGTTAGGTGGTGCTGGGTGTTGTGTGTGGTGGTGCTGGGTGTTGGTGTGGTGGTGCTGGGTGTGGTGGTGCTGGGAGTTGGGTGTGGAGGTGCTGGGTGTTGGGTGTGGTGGTGCTGGTTATTGGGTGTGGTGGTGTTGGGTGTTGAGTGTGGTAGTGTTGGGTGTGGTGGTGCTGGGTGTTGGTGTGGTGGTGCTGGGTGTTGGGTGTGGTGGTGCTGGGTGTTGCGTGTTGTGGTGCTGGTTGTTGGTGTGGTGGTGCTGGGTGTTAGCTGTATAGCTGCTGGGTGTTGGTGTGGTGGTGTTGGGTATGGGGCATGGTGGTGTTGTGTGTGGTGGTGCTGGGTGTTGGGTGTTGTAGTGCTGGGTCTTGGGTGTGGTTGTGTTGGGTGTTGGGTGTTGTGGTGCTGGGTGTGGTGGTGTTGGGTGTTGGGCGTGGTGGTGCTGGGTGTTGGGTGAAGTGGTGCTGGATGTTGGGTGTAGTGGTGCTGAGTGTTGTGGTGCTGGGTGTGGTGGTTTTGGGTGTTGGGTGAAGTGGTGCTGGAGGTTGGGTTAGTAGTGCTGAGTGTTGTGGTGCTGGATGTTGTGGTGCTGGGTGTGGTGGTGCTGGATGTTCGGTGTTGTGGTGCTGGGTGTTGGGTGTGGTGGTGTTGGGTGTTGGGTGTGGTGGTGCTGGGAGTTGGGCGTGGTGGTGCTGGGTGCTGTGGTGCTGGGCTTTGTGGTGCTGGGTGTTGTGGTGTTGGGTGTGGGGTGTCGTGGTGCTGGGTGTTGGGTGTGGTGGTGCTGGGTGTTGGGTGTAGTGGTGTTGGGTGTGGTGGTGCTGGATGTAGGGTGTTGTGGTGCTGGGTGTTGGGTGTGGTGGTGCTGGGTGTTGGGCGTGGTGGTGCTGGGTGTTGGGTGTGGTGGTGTTGGGGGTTGGATGTGGTGGTGTTTGGTGTTGGGTGTGGTGGTGCTGGATGTTGGGCGTGGTGGTGCTGAGTGTTGGGTGTTGTGGTGCTGGGTGTTGGGTGTGGTGGTGCTGGGTGTTGGGTGATGTGGTGCTGGGTGTTAATTGTTGTGGTGCCGGGTGTTGGGTGTGGTGGTGGTGCTGGGTGTTGGGCGTTGTGGTGCTGGGTGTTGGGTGTGGTGGTCTTGGGTGTTGGGTGTGGTCGTGCTGGGTGTTGGGTGTGGTGGTGTTGGGTGATGGGCGTGGTGGTGCTGAGTGTTGGGTGTTGTGGTGCTGGGTGTTGGGTGTGGTGATGCTGGGTGTTGGGTGTGGTGGTGTTAGGTGTTGGATGTTGTGGTGCTGGGTGTTGGGTGTGGTGGTCCTGTGTGTTGGGTGTGGTGGTGCTGGGTGTTGGGCGTGGGGGTGCTGGGTGTTGGGTGTGTTGGTGTTGGGTGTGGTGGTGCTGGGTGTTGGGTGTGGTGGTGCTGGGTGTTGAGCGTTGTGGTGCTGGGTGTTGGGTGTTGTGGTGCTGGATGTTGGGTGTGGTGGTGTTGGGTGTTGGGTGTGGTGGTGCTGGGTGTTGGGTGTGGGGGTGCTGGGTGTTGGGTGTTATGGTGCTGGGTGTTGGGTGTTGTGGTGCTGGGTGTTGGGTGTGGTGGTTCTGGGTGTTGGGTGTGGTGGTGCTGGGTGTTGCGTGTGGTGGTGCTGGGTGTTGGGTATTGTGGTGCTGGGTGTTGGGTGTGGTGATGATGGGTGTTGGGTATTGTGGTGCTGGGTGTTGGGTGTGGTGAAGCTGGGTGTTTGATGTGGAGGTGCTGGGTGTTGGGTGTGGTGGTGCTGGGTATTGGGCGTGGTTGTGTTGTGTGTGGTGGTGCTGGGTGTTGGGTGTTGTGGTGCTGGGTCTTGGGTGTGGTTGTGTTGGGTGTTGGGTGTTGTGGTGCTGGGTGTGGTGGTGTTGGGTGTTGGGCGTGGTGGTGCTGGGTGTTGGGTGTGGTGGTGCTGGATGTTGGGTGATGGGCGCAGTGGTGCTGGGTGTTGGGCGTGGTGGTGCTGGGTGTTGTGTGTTGTAGTGCTGGGTATTGGGTGTGGTGGTGTTGGGTGTTGGGTGAGGTGATGCTGGGTGTTGGGTGTAATGGTGCTGGGTGTTGGGTGTTGTGGTGCTGGGTGTAAGGTGTTGGGTGTGGTGGTGCTGGGTGTTGGGAGTGGTGGTGTTAGGTGTTGGGTGTGGTGGTGCTGGGTGTTGGGTGTGGTGGTGCTGGGTGTTGGTGTGGTAGTGCTGGGTGTTGGGTGTGGAGGTGTTGGGTGTTGGGTGAGGTGATGCTGGGTGTTGGGTGTTGGGTGTTGTGGTGCTGGGTGTTGTGTGTTTTAGTGCTGGGTGTTGGGTGTGGTGGTGTTGGGTATTGGGTGAGGTGATGCTGGGTGTTGGGTGTAATGGTGCTGGGTGTTTGGTGTTGTGGTGCTGGGTGTTGGGTGTTGGGTTTGGTGGTGTTGGGAGTTGAGTGTGGTAGTGTTGGGTGTTAGGTGTGGTGCTGCTGGGTGTTGGTGTAGTGGTGCTGGGTGTTGGTGTGGTGGTGCTGGGTGTTGTGGTGCTGGGTGTTGGGTGTGGTGGTGCTGGGTGTTGGGTGTGGTGGTGCTGGGTATTGGGTTTGGTGGTGTTGGGAGTTGAGTGTGGTAGTGTTGGGTGTTGGGTGTGGTGGTGCTGGGTGTTGGTGTAGTGGTGCTGGGTATTGGGTGTAGTGGTGCTGGGTGTTGGGTGTTGTGGTGGTGGTTGTTGGTGTGGTGGTGCTGGGTGTTGGTGAGGTGTTGGGTGTTGGGTGTAGTAGTGTTGGGTGTTTGGTGTGGTGGTGTTGGGTGTTGGGTGTGGTGGTGCTGGGTGTTGGTGTGGTGGTGCTGGGTGTTGGGTGTGGTGGTGCTGGGTGTTGCGTGTTGTGGTGCTGGTTGTTGGTGTGGTGGTGCTGGGTGTTAGCTGTATAGCTGCTGGGTGTTGGTGTGGTGGTGTTGGGTATGGGGCGTGGTGGTGTTGTGTGTGGTGGTGCTGGGTGTTGGGTGTTGTAGTGCTGGGTCTTGGGTGTGGTTGTGTTGGGTGTTGGGTGTTGTGGTGCTGGTTGTGGTGGTGTTGGGTGTTGGGCGTGGTGGTGCTGGGTGTTGGGTGAAGTGGTGCTGGATGTTGGGTGTAGTGGTGCTGAGTGTTGTGGTGCTGGGTGTTGGGTGTGGGGGTGCTGGGTGTTGGGTGTTATGGTGCTGGGTGTTGGGTGTTGTGGTGCTGGGTGTTGGGTGTGGTGGTGCTGGGTGTTGGGTGTGGTGGTGCTGGGTGTTGGGTGTGGTGGTGCTGGGTGTTGGGTATTGTGGTGCTGGGTGTTGGGTGTGGTGATGATGGGTGTTGGGTATTGTGGTGCTGGGTGTTGGGTGTGGTGAAGCTGGGTGTTTGATGTGGAGGTGCTGGGTGTTGGGTGTGGTGGTGCTGGGTATTGGGCGTGGTTGTGTTGTGTGTGGTGGTGCTGGGTGTTGGGTGTTGTGGTGCTGGGTCTTGGGTGTGGTTGTGTTGGGTGTTGGGTGTGGTGGTGTTGGGTGTGGTGGTGCTGGGTGTTGGGTGTGGTGGTGCTGGGTGTTGGGTGTGGTGGTGCTGGATGTTGGGTGATGGGCGCAGTGGTGCTGGGTGTTGGGCGTGGTGGTGCTGGGTGTTGTGTGTTGTAGTGCTGGGTGTTGGGTGTGGTGGTGTTGGGTGTTGGGTGAGGTGATGCTGGGTGTTGGGTGTAATGGTGCTGGGTGTTGGGTGTTGTGGTGCTGGGTGTTGGGTGTTGGGTGTGGTGGTGCTGGGTGTTGGGAGTGGTGGTGTTAGGTGTTGGGTGTGGTGGTGCTGGGTGTTGGGTGTGGTGGTGCTGGGTGTTGGTGTGGTAGTGCTGGGTGTTGGGTGTGGAGGTGTTGGGTGTTGGGTGAGGTGATGTTGGGTGTTGGGTGTTGGGTGTTGTGGTGCTGGGTGTTGTGTGTTGTAGTGCTGGGTGTTAGGTGTGGTGGTGTTGGGTATTGGGTGAGGTGATGCTGGGTGTTGGGTGTAATGGTGCTGGGTGTTTGGTGTTGTGGTGCTGGGTGTTGGGTGTTGGGTTTGGTGGTGTTGGGAGTTGAGTGTGGTAGTGTTGGGTGTTAGGTGTGGTGGTGCTGGGTGTTGGTGTAGTGGTGCTGGGTGTTGGTGTGGTGGTGCTGGGTGTTGTGGTGCTGGATGTTGGGTGTGGTGGTGCTGGGTGTTGGGTGTGGTGGTGCTGGGTATTGGGTTTGGTGGTGTTGGGAGTTGAGTGTGGTAGTGTTGGGTGTTGGGTGTGGTGGTGCTGGGTGTTGGTGTAGTGGTGCTGGGTATTGGGTGTAGTGGTGCTGGGTGTTGGGTGTTGTGGTGGTGGTTGTTGGTGTGGTGGTGCTGGGTGTTGGTGAGGTGTTGGGTGTTGGGTGTAGTAGTGTTGGGTGTTTGGTGTGGTGGTGTTGGGTGTTGGGTGTGGTGGTGCTGGGTGTTGGTGTGGTGGTGCTGGGTGTTAGGTGTGGTGGTACTGGGTGTTGGGCTGTGGTGGTGTTTGGTGTTGGGTGTGGTGGTGCCGGGTGTTGGGTGTGGTGATGCTGGGTGTTGGGTGTGGTGGTGTTTAGAGTGGTGGTGCTGGATGTTGGGTGTGGTGTTGCTGGGTGTGGTGGTGCTGGGTGTGGTGGTGCTGGGTGTTGGGTGTGGTGGTGCTGGGTGTTGGGTGTAGTGGTGTTGGGTGTGGTGGTGCTGGATGTAGGGTGTTGTGGTGCTGGGTGTTGGGTGTGGTGGTGCTGGGTGTTGGGCGTGGTGGTGCTGGGTGTAGGGTGTTGTGGTGCTGGGTGTTGGGCGTGGTGGTGCTGGGTGTTGGGTGTGGTGGTGTTGGGGGTTGGATGTGGTGGTGTTTGGTGTTGGGTGTGGTGGTGCTGGATGTTGGGCGTGGTGGTGCTGAGTGTTGGGTGTTGTGGTGCTGGGTGTTGGGTGTGGTGGTGCTGGGTGTTGGGTGATGTGGTGCTGGGTGTTAATTGTTGTGGTGCTGGGTGTTGGGTGTGGTGGTGGTGCTGGGTGTTGGGCGTTGTGGTGCTGGGTGTTGGGTGTGGTGGTCTTGGGTGTTGGGTGTGGTCGTGCTGGGTGTTGGGTGTGGTGGTGTTGGGTGATGGGCGTGGTGGTGCTGAGTGTTGGGTGTTGTGGTGCTGGGTGTTGGGTGTGGTGATGCTGGGTGTTGGGTGTGGTGGTGTTAGGTGTTGGATGTTGTGGTGCTGGGTGTTGGGTGTGGTGGTGCTGGGTGTTGGGCGTGGGGGTGCTGGGTGTTGGGTGTGGTGGTGTTGGGTGTGGTGGTGCTGGGTGTTGGGCGTGGGGGTGCTGGGTGTTGGGTGTGGTGGTGTTGGGTGTGGTGGTGCTGGGTGTTAGGTGTGGTGGTGCTGGGTGTTGAGCGTGGTGGTGCTGGGTGTTGGGTGTTGTGGTGCTGGATGTTGGGTGTGGTGGTGTTGGGTGTTGGGTGTGGTGGTGCTGGGTGTTGGGTGTGGGGGTGCTGGGTGTTGGGTGTTATGGTGCTGGTGTTGGGTGTTGTGGTGCTGGGTGTTGGGTGTGGTGGTGCTGGGTGTTGGGTGTGGTGGTGCTGGGTGTTGGGTGTGGTGGTGCTGGGTGTTGGGTATTGTGGTGCTGGGTGTTGGGTGTGGTGATGATGGGTGTTGGGTATTGCGGTGCTGCGTGTTGGGTGTGGTGAAGCTGGGTGTTTGATGTGGAGGTGCTGGGTGTTGGGTGTGGTGGTGCTGGGTATTGGGCGTGGTTGTGTTGTGTGTGGTGGTGCTGGGTGTTGGGTGTTGTGGTGCTGGGTCTTGGGTGTGGTTGTGTTGGGTGTTGGGTGTTGTGGTGCTGGGTGTAGTGGTGTTGGGTGTTGGGCGTGGTGGTGCTGGGTGTTGGGTGTGGTGGTGCTGGATGTTGGGTGATGGGCGCAGTGGTGCTGGGTGTTGGGCGTAGTGGTGCTGGGTGTTGTGTGTTGTAGTGCTGGGTGTTGGTTTTGGTGGTGTTGGGTGTTGGGTGAGGTGATGCTGGGTGTTGGGTGTAATGGTGCTGGGTGTTGGGTGTTGTGGTGCTGGGTGTTGGGTGTTGGGTGTGGTGGTGCTGGGTGTTGGGAGTGGTGGTGTTAGGTGTTGGGTGTGGTGGTGCTGGGTGTTGGGTGTGGTGGTGCTGGGTGTTGGTGTGGTAGTGCTGGGTGTTGGGTGTGGAGGTGTTGGGAGTTGGGTGAGGTGATGCTGGGTGTTGGGTGTTGGGTGTTGTGGTGCTGGGTGTTGTGTGTTGTAGTGCTGGGTGTTGGGTGTGGTGGTGTTGGGTGTTGGGTGAGGTGATGCTGGGTGTTGGGTGTAATGGTGCTGGGTGTTGGGTGTTGTGGTGCTGGGTGTTGGGTGTTGGGTTTGGTGGTGTTGGGAGTTGAGTGTGGTAGTGTTGGGTGTTAGGTGTGGTGGTGCTGGGTGTTGGTGTAGTGGTGCTGGGTGTTGGTGTGGTGGTGCTGGGTGTTGTGGTGCTGGGTGTTGGGTGTGGTGGTGCTGGGTGTTGGGTTTGGTGGTGCTGGGTATTGGGTTTGGTGGTGTTGGGAGTTGAGTGTGGTAGTGTTGGGTGTTGGGTGTGGTGGTGCTGGGTGTTGGTGTAGTGGTGCTGGGTATTGGGTGTAGTGGTGCTGGGTGTTGGGTGTTGTGGTGGTGGTTGTTGGTGTGGTGGTGCTGGGTGTTGGTGAGGTGTTGGGTGTTGGGTGTAGTAGTGTTGGGTGTTTGGTGTGGTGGTGCTGGGTGTTGGTGTGGTGGTGCTGGGTGTTGGGTGTGGTGGTGCTGGGTGTTAGGTGTGGTGGTACTGGGTGTTGGGCTGTGGTGGTGTTTGGTGTTGGGTGTGGTGGTGCCGGGTGTTGGGTGTGGTGATGCTGGGTGTTGGGTGTGGTGGTGTTTAGAGTGGTGGTGCTGGATGTTGGGTGTGGTGTTGCTGGGTGTGGTGGTGCTGGGTGTGGTGGTGCTGGGTGTTGGGTGTGGTGGTGCTGGGTGTTGGTTGTGGTGGTGCTGGGTGTTGGGTGTGGTGCTGCTTGGTGAAGTGGTGCTGGAAGTTAGATGTAGTGGTGCTGAGTGTTTTGGTGCTGGGTGTGGTGGTGTTGGGTGTTCGGTGTGGTGGTGCTTGGTGTTGGATGTTGTGGTACTGGGGTGTTAGGTGTGGTAGTGCTGTGTGTGGTGGTGCTGAGTGTTGGATGTGGTGGTGCTAGGTGTTGGGTGAAGGGGTGCTGGATTTAGGGTGTGGTGGTGCTGGGTGTTAGATGTTGTGGAGCGGGGTGTGGTAGTGCTGAGTGTTGGGTGTGGTGGTGCTATGTTTTGGGTGAAGTGGTGCTGGATGTTGGGTGTGGTGGTGTTTGGTGTAGTGGTGTTAGGTGTTGGGTGTGGTGGTGTTGGGTGTGGTGGAGTTGGGCGTTGGGTGTGGTGGTGTTGGGTGTGGTGGTGTTGGGTGTTGGGTGTGGTGGTGTTGGGTGTTGGGTGTGGTGGTGCTGGGTGTTGGGTGTGGTGGTGCTGGGTGTTGGGTGTGGTGGTGCTGGGTGTTGGGTGTTGTGGTGCTGGGTGTTGGGTGTTGGGTGTGGTGGTGCTGGGTGTTGGGAGTGGTGGTGTTAGGGGTTGGGTGAGGTGGTGCTGGGTGTTGGGTGTGGTGGTGCTGGGTGTTGGTGTGGTGGTGCTGGGTGTTGTGGTGCTGGGTGTTGGTGTAGTTTGGTGTAGTGGTGTTAGGTGTTGGGTGTGGTGGTGTTGGGTGTGGTGGAGTTGGGCGTTGGGTGTGGTGGTGTTGGGTGTTGGGTGTGGTGGTGTTGGGTGTTGGGTGTGGTGGTGCTGGGTGTTGGGTGTGGTGGTGCTGGGTGTTGGGTGTGGTGGTGCTGGGTGTTGGTGTGGTGGTGCTGGGTGTTGGGTGTGTAGGTGCTGGGTGTTTGGTGTGGTGGTGCTGGGTGTTGGTGTGGTGGTGCTGGGTGTTGCGTGTGGTGGTGCTGGGTGTTAGGTGTGGTGGTACTGGGTGTTGGGCTGTGGTGGTGTTTGGTGTTGGGTGTGGTGGTGCCGGGTGTTGGGTGTGGTGATGCTGGGTGTTGGGTGTGGTGATGTTTAGTGTGGTGGTGCTGGATGTTGGGTGTGGTGTTGCTGGGTGTGGTGGTGCTGGGTGTGGTGGTGCTAGGTGTTGGGTGTGGTGGTGCTGGGTGTTGGTTGTGGTGGTGCTGGGTGTTGGTTGTGGTGGTGCTGGGTGTTGGGTGTGGTGGTGCTTGGTGAAGTGGTGCTGGATGTTAGATGTAGTGGTGCTGAGTGTTGTGGTGCTGGGTGTGGTGGTGTTGGGTGTTCGGTGTGGTGGTACTTGGTGTTGGATGTTGTGGTGCTGGGGTGTTGGGTGTGGTAGTGCGGTGTGTGGTGGTGCTGAGTGTTGTATGTGGTGGTGCTGGGTGTTGGGTGAAGTGGTGCTGGATGTTAGATGTAGTGATGTTGAGTGTTGTGGTGCTGGGTGTGGTGGTGTTGGGTGTTCGGTGTGGTGGTGCTTGGTGTTGGATGTTGTGGTGCTGGGGTGTTGGGTGTGGTAGTGCTGTGTGTGGTGGTGCTGAGTGTTAGATGTGGTGGTGCTGGGTGTTGGGTGAAGTGGTGCTTGATTTTGGGTGTGGTGGTGCTGGGTGTTAGATGGTTTGGTGCTGGGTGTGGTGGTGCTGAGTGTTGGGTGTGGTGGTGCTGGGTTTTGGGTGAAGTGGTGCTGGATGTTGGGTGTGGTGGTGTTTGGTGTGGTGGTGTTAGGTGTTGGGTGTGTTGGTGTTGGGTGTGGTGGAGTTGGGCGTTGGGAGTGGTGGTGTTGGGTGTGGTGGTGTTGGGTGTTGGGTGTGGTGGTGCTGGGTGTTGGGTGTGGTGGAGCTGGGTGTTGGGTGTCGTTGTGTTGGGTGTTGTGGTGCTGGGTGATGTGTTTGGTGGTGCTGGGTGATGTGTTTGGTGGTGCTGGGTGTTGGGTGTGGTGGTGCTGGGTGTTATGTGTGGTGGTGCTGGGTGTTGGGTGTGGTGGTGGTGCTGGGTGTTGGGTGTAGTGGTGTTGGGTGTTGGGTGTGGTTGTGTTGGGTGTTGGGTGTTGTGGTGCTGGGTGTTGGGTGTGGTGGTGCTGGGTGTTGGGTGTGGTGGTGCTGGTTGTTGGGTGTGGTGGTGTTGGGTGTTGTGTGTGATGGTGCTGGGTGTTGGGTGTGGTTGTGTTGGGAGTTGGGTGTGGTGGTGCAGCCTTGCTGGGTGTTGAGTGTGGTGGTGTTAGGTGTGGTGCTGTTGGGTGTTGGGTTTGGGTGTGTTTGCTGTGGTGTTGTTAGGTGCTGGGTGTTGTGGTGTTCGGTGTGGTGGTACTGAGTGTTGAGCTTGGTGGTGCTGGGGGTTTGGCGTGGTGGTGCTGGGTGTTGGGTGTGGTGGTGCAGGCTGTTGGGTGTGGTGGTGCAGGCTGTTGGGTGTGGTGGTTCTGGCTGTTGGGTGTGGTGGTGCTGGATGTTGGGTGTGGTGTTGCTGGGTATGGTGGTGCTGGGTGTGGTGGTGCTGGGTGTTGGGTGTGGTGGTGCTGGGTGTTCGTTGTGGTGGTGCTGGGTGTTGGGTGCAGTAATGATGGGTGCTGGTGTGGTGGTGCTGGGTGTTGGGCGTGGTGGTGCTGGGGGTTGGGTGTTAGGTTGCTGGGTGTTGGATGTGGTGGTGCTGGGTGCTGGGTGTGGTGGTGCTGGGTGTGGTGGTGCTGGGTGTTGGGTGTGGTGGTGCTGGGTGTGGTGGTGCTGGGTGTTGGGTGTGGTGGTGCTGGGTGTTGGGTCTGGTGGTCCTGGGCATTGGGTATGGTGGTGCTGGGTGTTGGGTGTGGTGGTGCTGGGTGTGGTGGTGCTCGGTGCTGGGTGTTGTGGTGCTGGGTGTTGGGTGTGGTGGTGCTGGGTGTTGGGTGAGGAGGTGCTGGGTGTTGGATGTTGTGGTGCTGGGTGTTGGGTGTAGTAGTGCTTGGTGTGGTGTTGCTGGGTGTTTGGTGTGGTGGTGCTGGGTGCTAGGTGTAGTGGTGCTGAGTGTTGGGTGTGGTGGTGCTGTGTGTTGGGTGAAGTGGTGCTTGGTGTTGGGTGTAGTGGTGCTGAGTAATGTGGTGCTGGCTGTGGTGGTGCTGGGTGCTCGGTGTGGTGGTGCTGCGTGTTGGGTGTTGTGGTGTTGGGTGTGGTGGTGTTGGGTGTTGGGTGTAGTGGTGTTGGGTGTTGGGTGTGCTGGTGCTGGGTGTTGGGTGTGGTGGTGCTGGGTGTTGGGTGTGGTGATGCTGGGTGTTGGATGTGGTGGTGTTGGGTGTGGTTGTGTTGGGTGTTGATTATAGTGTTGCTTGGTGTTGGATGTGGTGGTGTTGGGTGTGGTGGTGATGGGTGTGGTGGTGCTGGGTGTTGGGTGTGTTGGTGTTGGGTGTGGTGGTGTTGGGTGTTGGGTATGGTGGTGTTGTGTGTGGTTGTGTTGGGTGTTGATTATAGTGGTGCTTGGTGTTGGATGTATTGGTATTGCGTGTTGTGGTGTTGGGTGTGGTGGTGCTGGGTGTTGGGTGAGGTGGTGTTGGGTGTTGGGTATGGTGGTGTTGGATGTGGCTGGACTGGGTGTGGTGGTTCTTGGTGTTGGGTGTGGTGGTGCTGGGTGTTTGGTGTGGTGGGGATGCTGGGTGTGTTGGTGCTGGGTGTGGTGGTGTTGGGTGGTGTTGCGGGGTGTTGGGTGTGGTGGTGTTTTGTGAGGTGGTGTTGGGTGTGGTGGTGTTGGGTGTTGGGTGTGGTGGTGCTGGTTATTGGGTGTGGTGGTGTTGGGTGTTGACTGTGGTAGTGTTGGGTGTTGGGTGTGGTGGTGCTGGGTGTTGGTGTGGTGGTGCTGGGTGTTGGGTGTGGTGGTGCTGGGTGTTGGGTGTTGTGGTGCTGGTTGTTGGTGTGGTGGTGCTGGGTGTTAGCTGTATAGCTGCTGGGTGTTGGTGTGGTGGTGTTGGGTTTTGGGTGTGGTGGTGCTGGGTGTTGGTGTGGTGGTGCTGGGTGTTTGGTGTATAGGTGCTGGGTGTTTGGTGTGGTGGTGCTGGGTGTTGGTTGGGGTGGTGCTGGGTGTTGGGTGTGGGGGTGCTGGGTATGGTGGTGCTGGGTGTTGGGTGTGGTGGTGCTGGGTGTGGTGGTGCTGGGTGTTGGGTGTGGTGGTGCTGGGTGTTGGGTCTGGTGGTCCTGGGCATTGGGTGTGGTGGTGCTGGGTGTTGGGTGAGGTGGTGCTGGGTGTTGGATGTTGTGGTGCTGGGTGTTGGGTGTAGTAGTGCTTGGTGTGGTGTTGCTGGGTGTTTGGTGTGGTGGTGCTGGGTGCTAGGTGTAGTGGTGCTGAGTGTTGGGTGTGGTGGTGCTGTGTGTTGGGTGAAGTGGTGCTTGGTGTTGGGTGTAGTGGTGCTGAGTAATGTGGTGCTGGCTGTGGTGGTGCTGTGTGTTGGGTGAAGTGGTGCTTGGTGTTGGGTGTAGTGGTGCTGAGTAATGTGGTGCTGGCTGTGGTGGTGCTGGGTGCTCGGTGTGGTGGTGCTGCGTGTTGGGTGTTGTGGTGTTGGGTGTGGTGGTGTTGGGTGTTGGGTGTAGTGGTGTTGGGTGTTGGGTGTGCTGGTGCTGGGTGTTGGGTGTGGTGGTGCTGGGTGTTGGGTGTGGTGATGCTGGGTGTTGGATGTGGTGGTGTTGGGTGTGGTTGTGTTGGGTGTTGATTATAGTGTTGCTTGGTGTTGGATGTGGTGGTGTTGGGTGTGGTGGTGATGGGTGTGGTGGTGCTGGGTGTTGGGTGTGTTGGTGTTGGGTGTGGTGGTGTTGGGTGTTGGGTATGGTGGTGTTGTGTGTGGTTGTGTTGGGTGTTGATTATAGTGGTGCTTGGTGTTGGATGTATTGGTATTGCTTGTTGTGGTGTTGGGTGTGGTGGTGCTGGGTGTTGGGTGTTGTGGTGTTGGGTGTTGGGTATGGTGGTGTTGGATGTGGCTGGACTGGGTGTGGTGGTTCTTGGTGTTGGGTGTGGTGGTGCTGGGTGTTAGGTGTGGTGGGGATGCTGGGTGTGTTGGTGCTGGGTGTGGTGGTGTTGGGTGTGGTGTTGCGGGGTGTTGGGTGTGGTGGTGTTTTGTGAGGTGGTGTTGGGTGTGGTGGTGTTGGGTGTTGGGTGTGGTGGTGTTGGGTGTTGTGTTGCTGGGTGCTGGGTGTTGGGTGTGATGGTGTTTGGTGTTGTGATGTTGGGTGTTTGGTGTGGTGGTGTTGGGTGTTAGGTGTGGTGGTGCTGCGTGGTGGGTGTGGTGGTGCTGGGTGTTTGGTATAGTGGTGTTGGGTGTGCTGGTGTTGGGTGTTGGGTGTGGTTGTGTTGGGTGTTGGGTGTGGTGGTGTTGGGTGTGGTGGTGCTGGGTGTTGGGTGTGGTGGTGCTGGGTGTTTGGTGTAGTGGTGTTGGGTGTGGTGGTGTTGGGTGTTGAGTGTGGTTCTGTTGGGTGTTGGGTGTTGTGGTGCTGGGTGTTGGGTGTGGTGGTGCTAGGTGTTGGGTGTGGTGGTGCTGGGGGTTGGGTGTGGTCGTGCTGGGTGTTGGGTGTTGTAGTGCTGGGTGTTGGGTGTGGTGGTGTTGGGTGTTGGGTGTGGTGCTGTTTGGTTTGGGTGTGTTTGCTGTGGTGGTGTTGGGTGCTGGTTGTGGAGGTACTCGGTGTGGTGGTGCTGGGTGTAGGGTGTGGTGATGTTGGGTGTTGTGGTGTTGCGTGTTGGGCTTGGTGGTGCTGGGTGTTTGGCGTGGTGGTGCTGGGTGTTGGGTGTTGCGGTGCTGGGTGATGGGTGTGGTGGTGTTGGGTGAGGTGATGCTCGGTGTTGGGTGTAATGGCGCTGGGTGTTGGGTTTTGTGGTGCTGGGTATTGGGTGTTGGGTGTTGTGGTGCTGGGTGTTGGGTGTGGTGGTGTTGGGTTAGGTGGTGCTGGGTGTTGTGTGTGGTGGTGTTGGGTGTTGACTGTGGTAGTGTTGGGTGTTGGGTGTGGTTGTGCTGGGTGTTGGTGTGGTGGTGCTGGGTGTTGGGTGTGGTGGTGCTGGGTGTTGGGTGTTGTGGTGCTGGTTGTTGGTGTGGTGGTGCTGGGTGTTAGCTGTATAGCTGATGGGTGTTGGTGTGGTGGTGTTGGGTTTTGGGTGTGGTGGTGCTGGGTGTTGGTGTGGTGGTGCTGGGTGTTTGGTGTATAGGTGCTGGGTGTTTGGTGTGGTGGTGCTGGGTGTTGGTTGGGGTGGTGCTGGGTGTTGGGTGTGGTGGTGCTGGGTGAAGTGGTGCTGGATGTTGGGTGTAGTGGTGCTGAGTGTTGTGGTGCTGGGTGTAGTGGTGTTGGGTGTTCGGTGTGGTGGTGCTTGGTGTTGGATGTTGTGGTGCTGGGTGTTGGGTGTGGTAGTGCTGTGTGTGGTGGTGCTGAGTGTTGGATGTGGTGGACTGGGTGTTGGGTGAAGTGGTGCTGGATGTTGGGTGTAGTGGTGCTGAGTGTTGTGGTGCTGGGTGTGGTGGTGCTGGGTGTTGGATTTTGTGGTGCTGGGTGTAGTAGTGTTGGGTGTGGTGGTTTTGGGTGTTGGGTATGGTGGTTTTGGGTGTTGGGTGTGGTGGTGCTGGGTGTTGGGTGTGGTGGTGCTGGGTGTTGGGTGTGGTGGTGCTGGGTGTTGGGCGGGGTGGTGCTGGGTGTTGGGTGTGGTGGTGCAGGCTGTTGGGTGTGGTGGTGCAGGCTGTTGGGTGTGGTGGTTCTGGCTGTTGGGTGTGGTGGTGCTGGATGTTGGGTGTGGTGTTGCTGGGTGTGGTGGTGCTGGGTGTGGTAGTGCTGGGTGTTGGGTGTGGTGGTGCTGGGTGTTCGTTGTGGTGGTGCAGGGTGTTGGGTGCAGTAATGATGGGTGCTGGTGTGGTGGTGCTGGGTGTTGGGCGTGGTGGTGCTGGGGGTTGGGTGTTAGGTTGCTGGGTGTTGGGTGTGGTGGTGTTAAGTGTGATGGTGCTGGGTGTGGGGGTGCTGGGTGTGGTGGTGCTGGGTGTTGGGTGTGGTGGTGCTGGGTGTGGTGGTGCTGGATGTGGTGGTGCTGGGTGTTGGGTGTGGTGGTGCAGGGTGTTGGGTGTGGTGGTCCTGGGCATTGGGTGTGGTGGTGCTGGGTGTTGGGTGTGTTGGTGCTGGGTGTGGTGGTGCTCGGTGCTGGGTGTTGTGGTGCTGGGTGTTGGGTGTGGTGGTGCTGGGTGTTGGGTGAGGTGGTGCTGGGTGTTGGATGTTGTGGTGCTGGGTGTTGAGTGTAGTAGTGCTTGGTGTGGTGTTGCTGGGTGTTTGGTGTGGTGGTGCTGGGTGCTAGGTGTAGTGGTGCTGAGTGTTGGGTGTGGTGGTGCTGTGTGTTAGGTGAAGTGGTGCTTGGTGTTGGGTGTAGTGGTGCTGAGTAATGTGGTGCTGGCTGTGGTGGTGCTAGGTGCTCGGTGTGGTGGTGCTGCGTGTTGGGTGTTGTGGTGTTGGGTGTGGTGGTGTTGGGTGTTGGGTGTAGTGGTGTTGGGTGTTGGGTGTGCTGGTGCTAGGTGTTGGGTGTGGTGGTGCTGGGTGTTGGGTGTGGTGATGCTGGGTGTTGGATGTGGTCGTGTTGGGTGTGGTTGTGTTGGGTGTTGATTATAGTGTTGCTTGGTGTTGGATGTGGTGGTGTTGGGTGTGGTGGTGATGGGTGTGGTGGTGCTGGGTGTTGGGTGTGTTGGTGTTGGGTGTGGTGGTGTTGGGTGTTGGGTATGGTGGTGTTGTGTGTGGTTGTGTTGGGTGTTGATTATAGTGGTGCTTGGTGTTGGATGTATTGGTATTGCGTGTTGTGGTGTTGGGTGTGGTGGTGCTGGGTGTTGGGTGTTGTGGTGTTGGGTGTTGGGTATGGTGGTGTTGGATGTGGCTGGACTGGGTGTGGTGGTTCTTGGTGTTGGGTGTGGTGGTGCTGGGTGTTAGGTGTGGTGGGGATGCTGGGTGTGTTGGTGCTGGGTGTGGTGGTGTTGGGTGTGGTGTTGCGGGGTGTTGGGTGTGGTGGTGTTTTGTGAGGTGGTGTTGGGTGTGGTGGTGTTGGGTGTTCGGTGTGGTGGTGTTGGGTGTTGTGTTGCTGGGTGCTGGGTGTTGGATGTGATGGTGTTTGGTGTTGTGATGTTGGGTGTTTGGTGTGGTGGTGTTGGGTGTTAGGTGTGGTGGTGCTGCGTGGTGGGTGTGGTGGTGCTGGGTGTTTGGTATAGTGGTGATGGGTGTGCTGGTGTTGGCTGTTGGGTGTGGTTGTGTTGGGTGTTGGGTGTGGTGGTGTTGGGTGTGGTGGTGCTGGGTGTTGGGTGTGGTGGTGCTGGGTGTTTGGTGTAGTGGTGTTGGGTGTGGTGGTGTTGGGTGTTGAGTGTGGTTGTGTTGGGTGTAGGGTGTTGTGGTGCTGGGTGTGGTGGTGCTGGGTGTTGGGTGTGGTTGTGCTGGGGGTTGGGTGTGGTCGTGCTGGGTGTTGGGTGTTGTAGTGCTGGGTGTTGGGTGTGGTGGTGTTAGGTGTTGGGTGTGGTGGTGCAGCCTTGCTGGGTGTTGAGTGTAGTGGTGTTAGGTGTGGTGCTGTTTGGTTTGGGTGTGTTTGATGTGGTGGTGTTGGGTGCTGGTTGTGGTGGTACTCGGTGTGGTGGTGCTGGGTGTAGGGTGTGGTGATGTTGGGTGTTGTGGTGTTGGGTGTTGGGCTTGGTGGTGCTGGGTGTTTGGCGTGGTAGTGCTGGGTGTTGGGTGTTGCGGTGCTGGGTGATGGGTGTGGTGGTGTTGGGTGAGGTGATGCTGGGTGTTGGGTGTAATGGTGCTGGGTGTTGGGTTTTGTGGTGCTGGGTATTGGGTGTTGGGTGTTGTGGTGCTGGGTGTTGGGTGTGGTGGTGTTGGGTTAGGTGGTGCTGGGTGTTGTGTGTGGTGGTGCTGGGTGTTGGTGTGGTGGTGCTGGGTGTGGTGGTGCTGGGTGTTGGGTGTGGAGGTGCTGGGTGTTGGGTGTGGTGGTGCTGGTTATTGGGTGTGGTGGTGTTGGGTGTGGTGGTGTTGGGTGTTGTTTTGCTGGGTGTTGGGTGTGGTGGTGTTGGGTTAGGTGGTGCTGGGTGTTGTGTGTGGTGGTGCTGGGTGTTGGTGTGGTGGTGCTGGGTGTGGTGGTGCTGGGTGTTGGGTGTGGTGGTGCTGGGTGTTGGGTGTGGTGGTGCTGGGTGTTTGGTGTAGTGGTGTTGGGTGTGGTGGTGTTGGGTGTTGAGTGTGGTTGTGTTGGGTGTTGGGTGTTGTGGTGCTGGGTGTTGGGTGTGGTGGTGCTGGGTGTTGGGTGTGGTGGTGCTGGGGGTTGGGTGTGGTCGTGCTGGGTGTTGGGTGTTGTGGTGCTGGGTGTTGGGTGTGGTGGTGTTAGGTGTTGGGTGTGGTGGTGCAGCCTTGCTGGGTGTTGAGTGTAGTGGTGTTGGGTGTGGTGCTGTTTGGTTTGGGTGTGTTTGCTGTGGTGGTGTTGGGTGCTGGTTGTGGTGGTACTCGGTGTGGTGGTGCTGGGTGTAGGGTGTGGTGATGTTGGGTGTTGTGGTGTTGGGTGTTGGGCTTGGTGGTGCTGGGTGTTTGGCGTGGTAGTGCTGGGTGTTGGGTTTTGCGGTGCTGGGTGATGGGTGTGGTGGTGTTGGGTGAGGTGATGCTGGGTGTTGGGTGTAATGGTGCTGGGTGTTGGGTTTTGTGGTGCTGGGTATTGGGTGTTGGGTGTTGTGGTGCTGGGTGTTGGGTGTGGTTGTGTTGGGTTAGGTGGTGCTGGGTGTTGTGTGTGGTGGTGCTGGGTGTTGGTGAGGTGGTGCTGGGTGTGGTGGTGCTGGGTGTTGGGTGTGGAGGTGCTGGGTGTTGGGTGTGGTGGTGCTGGTTATTGGGTGTGGTGGTGTTGGGTGTTGACTGTGGTAGTGTTGGGTGTTGGGTGTGGTGGTGCTGGGTGTTGGTGTGGTGGTGCTGGGTGTTGGGTGTGGTGGTGCTGGGTGTTGGGTGTTGTGGTGCTGGTTGTTGGTGTGGTGGTGCTGGGTGTTAGCTGTATAGCTGCTGGGTGTTGGAGTGGTGGTGTTGGGTTTTGGGTGTGGTGGTGCTGGGTGTTGGTGTGGTGGTGCTGGGTGTTTGGTGTATAGGTGCTGGGTGTTTGGTGTGGTGGTGCTGGGTGTTGGTTGGGGTGGTGCTGGGTGTTGGGTGTGGTGGTCCTGGGAGAAGTGGTGCTGGATGTTGGGTGTAGTGGTGCTGAGTGTTGTGGTGCTGGGTGTAGTGGTGTTGGGTGTTCGGTGTGGTGGTGCTTGGTGTTGGATGTTGTGGTGCTGGGTGTTGGGTGTGGTAGTGCTGTGTGTGGTGGTGCTGAGTGTTGGATGTGGTGGTGCTGGGTGTTGGGTGAAGTGGTGCTGTATGTTGGGTGTAGTGGTGCTGAGTGTTGTGGTGCTGGGTGTGGTGGTGCTGGGTGTTGGATGTTGTGGTGCTGGGTGTAGTAGTGTTGGGTGTGGTGGTTTTGGGTGTTGGGTATGGTGGTTTTGGGTGTTGGGTGTGGTGGTGCTGGGTGTTGGGTGTGGTGGTGCTGGGTGTTGGGTGTGGTGGTGCTGGGTGTTGGGCGTGGTGGTGCTGGGTGTTGGGTGTGGTGGTGCAGGCTGTTGGGTGTGGTGGTGCAGGCTGTTGGGTGTGGTGGTTCTGGCTGTTGGGTGTGGTGGTGCTGGATGTTGGGTGTGGTGTTGCTGGGTGTGGTGGTGCTGGGTGTGGTGGTGCTGGGTGTTGGGTGTGGTGGTGCTGGGAGTTCGTTGTGGTGGTGCTGGGTGTTGGGTGCAGTAATGATGGGTGCTGGTGTGGTGGTGCTGGGTGTTGGGCGTGGTGGTGCTGGGGGTTGGGTGTTAGGTTGCTGGGTGTTGGGTGTGGTGGTGTGAAGTGTGATGGTGCTGGGTGCTGGGTGTGTGGGTGCTGGGTGTGGTGGTGCTGGGTGTTGGGTGTGGTGGTGCTGGGTGTGGTGGTGCTGGGTGTTGGGTGTGGTGGTCCTGGGCATTGGGTGTGGTGGTGCTGGGTGTTGGGTGTGGTGGTGCTGGGTGTGGTGGTGCTCGGTGCTGGGTGTTGTGGTGCTGGGTGTTGGGTGTGGTGGTGCTGGGTATTGGGTGAGGTGGTGCTGGGTGTTGGATGTTGTGGTGCTGGGTGTTGGGTATAGTAGTGCTTGGTGTGGTGTTGCTGGGTGTTTGGTGTGGTGGTGCTGGGTGCTAGGTGTAGTTTTGCTGAGTGTTGGGTGTGGTGGTGCTGTGTGTTGGGTGAAGTGGTGCTTGGTGTTGGGTGTAGTGGTGCTGAGTAATGTGGTGCTGGCTGTGGTGGTGCTGGGTGCTCGGTGTTGTGGTGCTGCGTGTTGGGTGTTGTGGTGTTGGGTGTGGTGGTGTTGGGTGTTGGGTGTAGTGGTGTTGGGTGTTGGGTGTGCTGGTGCTGGGTGTTGGGTGTGGTGGTGCTGGGTGTTGGGTGTGGTGATGCTGGGTGATGGATGTGGTGGTGTTGGGTGTGGTTGTGTTGGGTGTTGATTATAGTGTTGCTTGGTGTTGGATGTGGTGGTGTTGGGTGTGGTGGTGATGGGTGTGGTGGTGCTGGGTGTTGGGTGTGTTGGTGTTGGGTGTGGTGGTGTTGGGTGTTGGGTATGGTGGTGTTGTGTGTGGTTGTGTTGGGTGTTGATTATAGTGGTGCTTTGTGTTGGATGTATTGGTATTGCGTGTTGTGGTGTTGGGTGTGGTGGTGCTGGGTGTTGGGTGTTGTTGTGTTGGGTGTTGGGTATGGTGGTGTTGGATGTGGCTGGACTGGGTGTGGTGGTTCTTGGTGTTGGGTGTGGTGGTGCTGGGTGTTAGGTGTGGTGGGGATGCTGGGTGTGTTGGTGCTGGGTGTGGTGGTGTTGGGTGTGGTGTTGCGGGGTGTTGGGTGTGGTGGTGTTGGGTATTGGGTGTGGTGGTGTTGGGTGTTGTGTTGCTGGGTGCTGGGTGTTGGGGGTGATGGTGTTTGGTGTTGTGATGTTGGGTGTTTGGTGTGGTGGTGTTGGGTGTTAGGTGTGGTGGTGCTGCGTGGTGGGTGTGGTGGTGCTGGGTGTTTGGTATAGTGGTGTTGGGTGTCCTGGTGTTGGGTGTTGGGTGTGGTTGTGTTGGGTGTTGGGTGTGGTGGTGTTGGGTGTGGTGGTGCTGGGTGTTGGGTGTGGTGGTGCTGGGTGTTTGGTGTAGTGGTGTTGGGTGTGGTGGTGTTGGGTGTTGAGTGTGGTTGTGTTGGGTGTTGGGTGTTGTGGTGCTGGGTGTTGGGTGTGGTGGTGCTGGGTGTTGGGTGTGGTGGTGCTGGGGGTTGGGTGTGGTCGTGCTGGGTGTTGGGTGTTGTGGTGCTGGGTGTTGGGTGTGGTGGTGTTGGGTGTTGGGTGTGGTGGTGCAGCCTTGCTGGGTGTTGAGTGTAGTGGTGTTGGGTGTGGTGCTGTTTGGTTTGGGTGTGTTTGCTGTGGTGGTGTTGGGTGCTGGGTGTGGTGGTACTCGGTGTGGTGGTGCTGGGTGTAGGGTGTGATGATGTTGGGTGTTGTGGTGTTGGGTGTTGGGCTTGGTGGTGCTGGGTGTTTGGCGTGGTGGTGCTGGGTGTTGGGTGTTGCGGTGCTGGGTGTTGGGTGTGGTGGTGTTGGGTGAGGTGATGCTGGGTGTTGGGTGTAATGGTGCTGGGTGTTGGGTTTTGTGGTGCTGGGTATTGGGTGTTGGGTGTTGTGGTGCTGGGTCTTGGGTGTGGTGGTGTTGGGTTAGGTGGTGCTGGGTGTTGGTGTGGTGGTGCTGGGTGTGGTGGTGCTGGGTGTTGGGTGTGGAGGTGCTGGGTGTTGGGTGTGGTGGTGCTGGTTATTGGGTGTGGTGGTGTTGGGTGTTGACTGTGGTAGTGTTGGGTGTTGGGTGTGGTGGTGCTGGGTGTTGGTGTGGTGGTGATGGGTGTTGGGTGTGGTGGTGCTGGGTGTTGGGTGTTGTGGTGCTGGTTGTTGGTGTGGTGGTGCTGGGTGTTAGCTGTATAGCTGCTGGGTGTTGGTGTGGTGGTGTTGGGTTTTGGGTGTGGTGGCGCTGGGTGTTGGTGGGGTGGTGCTGGGTGTTTGGTGTATAGGTGCTGGGTGTTTGGTGTGGTGGTGCTGGGTGTTGGTTGGGGTGGTGCTGGGTGTTGGGTGTGGTGGTGCTGGGTGAAGTGGTGCTGGATGTTGGGTGTAGTGGTGCTGAGTGTTGTGGTGCTGGGTGTAGTGGTGTTGGGTGTTCGGTGTGGTGGTGCTTGGTGTTGGATGTTGTGGTGCTGGGTGTTGGGTGTGGTAGTGCTGTGTGTGGTGGTGCTGAGTGTTGGATGTGGTGGTGCTGGGTGTTGGGTGAAGTGGTGCTGGATGTTGGGTGTAGTGGAGCTGGGTGTAGTAGTGTTGGGTGTGGTGGTTTTGGGTGTTGGGTATGGTGGTTTTGGGTGTTGGGTGTGGTGGTGCTGGGTGTTGGGTGTGGTGGTGCTGGGTGTTGGGCGTGGTGGTGCTGGGTGTTGGGTGTGGTGGTGCAGGCTGTTGGGTGTGGTGGTGCAGGCTGTTGGGTGTGGTGGTGCTGGCTGTTGGGTGTGGTGGTGCTGGATGTTGGGTGTGGTGTTGCTGGTGTGGTGGTGCTGGGTGTGGTGGTGCTGGGTGTTGGGTGTGGTGGTGGTGGGTGTTGGGTATAGTGGTGTTGTGTGTGGTTGTGTTGGGTGTTGATAATAGTGGTGCTTGGTGTTGGATGTATTGGTATTGCGTGTTGTGGTGTTGGGTGTGGTGGTGCTGGGTGTTGGGTGTTGTGGTGTTGGGTGTTGGGTGTTGCCGGACTGGGTGTGGTGGTTCTTGGTGTTGGGTGTGGTGGTGCTGGGTGTTGGATGTGGTGGGGTTGCTGGGTGTGTTGGTGCTGGGTGTGGTGGTGTTGGGTGTGGTGGTGCGGGGTGTTGGGTGTGGTGGTGTTTTGTAAAGTGGTGTTGGGTGTGGTGGTGTTGGGTGTTGGGTGTGGTGGTGTTGGGTGTGGTGGTGTTGGGTGTTGTCTTGCTGGGTGCTGGGTGTTGGGTGTGGTGGTGTTTAGTGTTGTGATGTTGGGTGTTTGGTGAGATGGTGTTGGGTGTTAGGTGTGGTGGTGCTGGGTGTTGGGTGTGGTGGTGCTGGGTGTTTGGTGTAGTGGTGTTGGGTGTGGTGGTGTTGGGTGATGGGTGTGGTTGTGTTGGGTGTTGGGTGTGGTGGTGTTGGGTGTGGTGGTGCTGGGTGTTGGGTGTGATGGTGCTGGGTGTTTGGTGTAGTGGTGTTGGGTGTGGTGGTGTTGGGTGTTGGGTGTGGTTGTGTTAGGTGTTGGATGTTGTGGTGCTGGTTGTTGGGTGTGGTGGTGCTGGGTGTTGGGGGTGGTGGTGCTGGGGGTTGGGTGTGGTCACGCTGGGTGTTGGGTGTGGTGGTGTTGGGTGTGGTAGTGCTGGGTGTTGGGTGTGATGGTGCTGGGTGTTTGGTGTAGTGGTGTTGGGTGTGGTGGTGTTGGGTGTTGGGTGTGGTTGTGTTGGGTGTTGGGTGTGGTGGTGTTGGCTGTGGTGGTGCTGGGTGTTGGGTGTGATGGTGCTGGGTGTTTTGTGTAGTGGTGTTGGGTGTGGTGGTGTTGGGTGTTGGGTGTGGTTGTGTTGGGTGTTGGGTGTTGTGGTGCTGGGTGTTGGGTGTGGTGGTGCTGGGTGTTGGGTGTGGTGGTGCTGGGGGTTGGGTGTGGTCGTGCTGGGTGTTAGGTGTGGTGGTGTTGGGTGTGGTAGTGTTGGGTGTTGGGTGTGGTTGTGTTGGGTGTTGGGTGTTGTGGTGCTGGGTGTTGGGTGTGGTGGTGCAGCCTTACTGGGTGTTGAGTGTGGTGGTGTTGGGTGCTGGGTGTGGTGGTGTTCGGTGTGGTGGTGCTGGGTGTTGTGCTTGGTGGTGCTGGGTGTTTGGTATGGTGGTGCTGGGTGTGGTGGTACTGGGTGTTGGGTGTGGTGGTGCTGGGTGTTGGGCGTGGTGGTGCTGGGTGTTGGGTGTTGTGGTGCTGGCTGTTGGGTGTGGTGGTGCTGGCAGTTGGGTGTGGTGGTGCTGGGTGTTGGGTGTGGTAGTGCTGGGTGTTGGGTGTTGTGGTGCTGGGTGTTGGGTGTTGTGGTGCTGGGTGTTGAGTGTGGTGGTGCTGGGAGTTGGGTGTGGTGGTGATAGGTGTTGGGTGCGGTGGTGCTGTGTTGTTGGGTATTGTGGTGCTGGGTGTTGGGTGTGGTGATGCTTGGTGTTGGATGTGGTGGTGCAAGGTGTTGGGTGTGGTGGTGCTGGGTGTTGGACGTGATGGTGTTGGGTGTATTGGTGCTGGGTGTTGGGTGTTGTGGTCCTGGGTCTTGGGTGTTGTGGTGCTGGGTCTTGGGTGTGGTAGTGTTGGGTGTTGGGTGAGGTGGTGCTGGGTGTTGGGTGTGGTGGTGCTGGGTGTTGGTGTGGTGGTGCTGGGTGTTGGGTGTGGTGGTGCTGGGTGTTGGGTGTGGTGGTGCTGGGTATTGGGTGTGGTGGTGTTGGGTGTTGAGTGTGGTAGTGTTGGGTGTTGGGTGTGGTGGTGCTGGGTGTTGGTGCGGTGGTGCTGGGTGTTTGGTGTTGTGGTACTGGGTGTTGGGTGTTGTGGTGCTTGGTGTTGGTGTGGTGGTGCTGGGAGTTGGCTGTGTAGTTCCTAGGTATTGGTGTTGTGGGGTTGGGTGTTGAGTGTGGTAGTGTTGGGTGTTGGGTGTGGTGGTGTTGGGTGTTGGGTGTGGTGGTGCTGGGTGTTGATGTGGTGGTGCTGGGTGTTGGGTGTGTAGGTGCTGGGTGTTTTGTGTGGTGGTGCTGAGTGTTGGTGTGGTGGTGCTGGGTGTTGGGTGTGGTGGTTCTGGGTGTTAGGTGTGGTGGTACTGGGTGTTGGGATATGGTGGTGCTTGGTGTTGGGTGTGGTGGTGCCGGGTGTTGGGTGTAGTGGATCTAAGTGTTGGGTGTGGTGGTGTTGAGTGTGGTGGTGCTGGGTGTCGGGTGTGGTGGTGCTGGGTGTGGTGGTGCTGAATGTTGGGTGTGGTGATGCTGGGTGTGGTGGTGCTGGGTGTTGGGTGTGGTGGTGCTGGGTGTTCGTTGTTGTGGTGCTGGGTGTTGGGTGTAGTGGTGATGGGTGCTGGTGTGGTGGTGCTGGGTGTTGGGCGTGGTGGTGTTGGGGGTTGGGTGTGAGGGTGCTGGGTGTTGGGTGTGGTGGTGCTAGGTGTGGTGGTGCTGGGTGCTGTGTGTGGGGGTGCTGGGTGTGGTGGTGCTGGGTGTGGTGGTGCTGGGTGTTGGGTGTGGTGGTGCTGGGTGTGGTGGTCCTGGGCATTGGGTGTGGTGGTCCTGGGCATTGGGTGTGGTGGTGCTGGGTGTTGGGTGTGGTGGTGCTGGGTGTGGTGTTGCTCGGTGCTGGGTGTGGTGGTGCTAGGTGTTGGGTGTGGTGGTGTTGGGTGAGGTGGTGCTGGGTGTTAGGTGTGGTAGTGCTGGGTGTGGTGTTGCTGGGTGTTGGGTGTGGTGGTGCTGGGTGCTAAGTGTGGTGGTGCTGAGTGTTGGGTGTGGTGGTGCTGGGTGTTGGGTTAAGTGGTGCTTGGTGTTGGGTGTAGTGGTGCTGAGTAATGTGGTGCTGGGTGTGGTGGTGTTGGGTGTTGGGTGTGGTGGTGCTGGGTGTTGGGTGTGGTGGTGTTGGGTGTTGGGTATGGTGGTGCTGGGTGTTGTGGTGTTGGGTGTGGTGGTGTTGGGTGTTGGGTGTGGTGGTGCTGGGTGTTGGGTGTGGTGGTGTTGGGTGTTGGGTATGGTGGTGCTGGGTGTTGTGTGTGGTGGTGCTGGGTGTTGGGTGTAGTGGTGCTGGGTGTTGGGTGTGGTGATGCTGGGTGTTGGGTGTGGTGGTGTTGGGTGTGGTTGTGTTGGGTGTTGATTATAGTGGTGCTTGGTGTTGGATGTGATGGTGTTGAGTGTGGTGGTGATGGGTGTGGTGGTCCTGAGTGTTGGGTGTTTTGGTGTTGGGTGTGGTGGTGCTGGGTGTTGGGTGTGGTGGTGTTGGGTGTTGGGTATGGTGGTGTTGTGTGTGGTTGTGTTGGGTGTTGATAATAGTGGTGCTTGGTGTTGGATGTATTGGTATTGCGTGTTGTGGTGTTGGGTGTGGTGGTGCTGGGTGTTGGGTGTTGTGGTGTTGGGTGTTGGGTGTTGTGCTGTTGGGTGTGGCCGGACTGGGTGTGGTGGTTCTCGGTGTTGGGTGTGGTGGTGCTGGGTGTTTGGTGTAGTGGTGTTGGGTTTGGTGGTGTTGGGTGATGGGTGTGGTTGTGTTGGGTGTTGGGTGTGGTGGTGTTGGGTGTGGTGGTGCTGGGTGTTGGGTGTGATGGTGCTGGTTGTTTGGTGTAGTGGTGTTGGGTGTGGTGGTGTTGGGTGTTGGGTGTGGTTGTGTTGGGTGTTGGATGTTGTGGTGCTGGTTGTTGGGTGTGGTGGTGCTGGGTGTTGGGGGTGGTGGTGCTGGGGGTTGGGTGTGGTCACGCTGGGTTTTGGGTGTGGTGGTGTTGGGTGTGGTAGTGCTGGGTGTTGGGTGTGATGGTGCTGGGTGTTTGGTGCAGTGGTGTTGGGTGTGGTGGTGTTGGGTGTCGGGTGTGGTTGTGTTGGGTGTTAAGTGTGGTGGTGTTGGGTGTGGTGGTGCTGGGTGTTGGGTGTGATGGTGCTGGGTGTTTTGTGTAGTGGTGTTGGGTGTGGTGGTGTTGGGTGTTGGGTGTGGTTGTGTTGGGTGTTGTGGTGTTGGGTGTTGGGCGTGGTGGTGCTGGGTGTTTGGCGTGCTGGTGCTGGGTGTTGGGTGTTGCGGTGCTGGGTGTTGGGTGTGGTGGTATTGGGTGAGGTGATGCTGGGTGTTGGGTGTAATGGGGCTGGGTGTTGGGTTTTGTGGTGCTGGGTATTGCGTGTTGGGTGTTGTGGTGCTGAGTGTTGGGTGTGGTGGTGTTGGGTTAGGTGGTGCTGGGTGTTGTGTGTGGTGGTGCTGGGTGTTGGTGTGGTGGTGCTGGGTGTGGTGGTGCTGGGTGTTGGGTGTGGAGGTGCTGGGTGTTGGGTGTGGTGGTGCTGGTTATTGGGTGTGGTGGTGTTGGGTGTTGAGTGTGGTAGTGTTGGGTGTTGGGTGTGGTGGTGCTGGGTGATAGTGTGGTGGTGCTGGGTGTTGGGTGTGGTGGTGCTGGGTGTTGGGTGTTGTGGTGCCGGTTGTTGGTGTGGTGGTGCTGGGTGTTAGCTGTATAGCTGCTGGGTGTTGGTGTGGTGGTGTTGGGTTTTGGGTGTGGTGGTGCTGGGTGTTGGTGTGGTGGTGCTGGGTGTTTGGTGTATAGGTGCTGGGTGTTTGGTGTGGTGGTGCTGGGTGTTGGTTGGGGTGGTGCTGGATGTTGGGTGTGGTGGTGCTGGGTGAAGTGGTGCTGGATGTTGGGTGTAGTGGTGCTGAGTGTTGTGGTGCTGGGTGTGGTGGTGTTGGGTGTTCGGTGTGGTGGTGCTTGGTGTTGGATGTTGTGGTGCTGGGTGTTGGGTGTGGTAGTGCTGTGTGTGGTGGTGCTGAGTGTTGGATGTGGTGGTGCTGGGTGTTGGGTGAAGTGGTGCTGGATGTTGGGTGTGGTGGTGCTGAGTGTTGTGGTGCTGGGTGTGGTGGTGCTGGGTGTTGGATGTTGTGGTGCTGGGTGTTGGTTGTAGTGGTGTTGGGTGTGGTTGTGTTGGGTGTTGGGTATGGTGGTTTTGGGTGTTGGGTGTGGTGGTGCTGGGTGTTGGGTGTGGTCGTGCTGGGTGTTGGGTGAAGTGGTGCTGGATGTTGGGTGTAGTGGTGCTGAGTGTTGTGGTGCTGGGTGTGGTGGTGCTGGGTGTTCGGTGTGGTGGTGTTGGGTGTAGTGGTGTTGGGTGTGGTGGTGTTGGGTGTTGGGTATGGTAGTGTTGGGTGTTGGGTGTGGTGGTGCTGGGTGTTGGGTGTGGTGGTGCTGGGTGTTGGGTGTGGTGGTGCTGGGTGTTTGGTGTGGTGGTGCTGGGTGTTGGGTGTGGTGGTGCTGGGTGTTGTGAAGGGTGGTGTTGGGTGTGGTAGTGTTGGGTGTTGGGTGTTGGATGTGGTGGTGCTGGGTGTTGGGTGTGGTGGTGCTGGGTGTTGGGTGTAGTGGTGTAGGGTGTAGTGGTGTTGGGTGTTGGGTGTGGTTGTGTTGGGTGTTGGGTGTTGTGGTGCTGGGTGTTGGGTGTGGTGGTGCAGCCTTACTGGGTGTTGAGTGTGGTGGTGTTGGGTGCTGGGTGTGGTGGTGTTCGGTGTGGTGGTGCTAGGTGTTGTGCTTGGTGGTGCTGGGTGTTTGGTATGGTGGTGCTGGGTGTGGTGGTGCTGGGTGTTGGGTGTGGTGGTGCTGGGTGTTGGGCGAAGTGGTGCTGGGTGTTTTGTGTTGTGGTGCTGGCTGTTGGGTGTGGTGGTGCTGGCAGTTGGGTGTGGTGGTGCTGGGTGTTGGGTGTGGTAGTGCTGGGTGTTGGGTGTTGTGGTGCTGGGTGTTGGGTGTTGTGGTGCTGGGTGTTGAGTGTGGTAGTGCTGGGAGTTGGGTGTGGTGGTGATAGGTGTTGGGTGTGGTGGTGCTGGGTTGTTGGGTATTGTGGTGCTGGGTGTTGGGTGTGGTGATGCTTGGTGTTGGATGTGGTGGTGCTAGGTGTTGGGTGTGGTGGTGCTGGGTGTTGGACGTGATGGTGTTGGGTGTATTGGTGCTGGGTGTTGGGTGTTGTGGTGCTGGGTCTTGGGTGTTGTGGTGCTGGGTCTTGGGTGTGGTAGTGTTGGGTGAGGTGGTGCTGGGTGTTGGGTGTGGTGGTGTTGGGTGTTGGTGTGGTGGTGCTGGGTGTTGGGTGTGGTGGTGCTGGGTGTTGGGTGTGGTGGTGCTGGGTATTGGGTGTGGTGGTGTTGGGTGTTGAGTGTGGTAGTGTTGGGTGTTGGGTGTGGTGGTGCTGGGTGTTGGTGCGGTGGTGCTGGGTGTTGGGTGTTGTGGTACTGGGTGTTGGGTGTTGTGGTGCTTGGTGTTGGTGTGGTGGTGCTGGGAGTTGGCTGTGTAGTTCCTAGGTATTGGTGTGGTGGTGAGTGTTGGGTGTGGTGGTGTTGGGTGTTGGGTGTGGTGGTGCTGGGTGTTGATGTGGTGGTGCTGGGTGTTGGGTGTGTAGGTGCTGGGTGTTTGGTGTGGTGGTGCTGAGTGTTGGTGTGGTGGTGCTGGGTGTTGGGTGTGGTGGTTCTGGGTGTTAGGTGTGGTGGTACTGGGCGTTGGGATATGGTGGTGCTTGGTGTTGGGTGTGGTGGTGCCGGGTGTTGGGTGTAGTGGATCTAGGTGTTGGGTGTGGTGGTGTTGAGTGTGGTGGTGCTGGGTGTCGGGTGTGGTGGTGCTGGGTGTGGTGGTGCTGAATGTTGGGTGTGGTGATGCTGGGTGTGGTGGTGCAGGGTGTTGGGTGTGGTGGTGCTGGGTGTTCGTTGTTGTGGTGCTGGGTGTTGGGTGTAGTGGTGATTGGTGCTGGTGTGGTGGTGCTGGGTGTTGGGCGTGGTGGTGTTGGGGGTTGGGTGTGAGGGTGCTGGGTGTTGGGTGTGGTGGTGCTAGGTGTGGTGGTGCTGGGTGCTGTGTGTGGGGGTGCTGTGTGTGGGGGTGCTGGGTGTGGTGGTGCTGGGTGTTGGGTTTGGTGGTGCTGGGTGTGGTGGTGCTGGGTGATGGGTGTGCTGGTGCTGGGTGTTGAGTGTGGTGGTCCTGGGCATTGGGTGTGGTGATGCTGGGTGTTGGGTGTGGTGGTGCTGGGTGTGGTGTTGCTCGGTGCTGGGTGTGGTGGTGCTAGGTGTTGGGTGTGGTGGTGTTGGGTGAGGTGGTGTTGGGTGTTGGGTGTGGTAGTGCTGGGTGTGGTGTTGCTGGGTGTTGGGTGTGGTGGTGCTGGGTGCTAGGTGTGGTGGTGCTGAGTGTTGGGTGTGGTGGTGCTGGGTGTTGGGTGAAGTGGTGCTTGGTGTTGGGTGTAGTGGTGCTGAGTAATGTGGTGCTGGGTGTGGTGGTGTTGGGTGTTGGGTGTGGTGGTGCTGGGTGTTGGGTGTGGTGGTGTTGGGTGTTGGGTATGGTGGTGCTGGGTGTTGTGGTGTTGGGTGTGGTGGTGTTGGGTGTTGGGTGTGGTGGTGCTGGGTGTTGGGTGTGGTGGTGTTGGGTGTTGGGTATGGTGGTGCTGGGTGTTGTGGTGTTGGGTGTGGTGGTGTTGGGTGTTGGGTGTGGTGGTGCTGGGTGTTGGGTGTGGTGGTGTTGGGTGTTGGGTATGGTGGTGCTGGGTGTTGTGTGTGGTGGTGCTGGGTGTTGGGTGTAGTGGTGCTTGGTGTTGGGTGTGGTGATGCTGGGTGTTGGGTGTGGTGGTGTTGGGTGTGGTTGTGTTGGGTGTTGATTATAGTGGTGCTTGGTGTTGGATGTGATGGTGTTGAGTGTGGTGGTGATGGGTGTGGTGGTGCTGAGTGTTGGGTGTTTTGGTGTTGGGTGTGGTGGTGCTGGGTGTTGGGTGTGGTGGTGTTGGGTGTTGGGTATGGTGGTGTTGTGTGTGGTTGTGTTGGGTGTTGATAATAGTGGTGCTTGGTGTTGGATGTATTGGTATTGCGTGTTGTGGTGTTGGGTGTGGTGGTGCTGGGTGTTGGTTGTTGTGGTGATGGGTGTTGGGTGTTGTGCTGTTGGGTGTGGCCGGACTGGGTGTGGTGGTGTTGGGTGTTGTCTTGCTGGGTGCTGGGTGTTGGGTGTTGTGGTGTTTAGTGTTGTGATGTTGGGTGTTTGGTGAGATGGTGTTGGGTGTTAGGTGTGGTGGTGCTCGGTGTTGGGTGTGGTGGTGCTGGGTGTTTGGTGTAGTGGTGTTGGGTGTGGTGGTGTTGGGTGATGGGTGTGGTTGTGTTGGGTGTTGGGTGTGGTGGTGTTGGGTGTGGTGGTGCTGGGTGTTGGGTGTGATGGTGCTGGGTGTTTGGTGTAGTGGTGTTGGGTGTGGTGGTGTTGGGTGTTGGGTGTGGTTGTGTTGGGTGTTGGATGTTGTGGTGCTGGTTGTTGGGTGTGGTGGTGCTGGGTGTTGGGGGTGGTGGTGCTGGGGGTTGGGTGTGGTTACGCTGGGTTTTGGGTGTGGTGGTGTTGGGTGTGGTAGTGCTGGGTGTTGGGTGTGATGGTGCTGGGTGTTTGGTGCAGTGGTGTTGGGTGTGGTGGTGTTGGGTGTTGGGTGTGGTTGTGTTGGGTGTTGGGTGTGGTGGTGTTGGGTGTGGTGGTGCTGGGTGTTGGGTGTGATGGTGCTGGGTGTTTTGTGTAGTGGTGTTGGGTGTGGTGGTGTTGGGTGTTGGGTGTGGTTGTGTTGGGTGTTGTGGTGTTGGGTGTTGGGCGTGGTGGTGCTGGGTGTTTGGCGTGCTGGTGCTGGGTGTTGGGTGTTGCGGTGCTGGGTGTTGGGTGTGGTGGTATTGGGTGAGGTGATGCTGGGTGTTGGGTGTAATGGTGCTGGGTGTTGGGTTTTGTGGTGCTGGGTATTGCGTGTTGGGTGTTGTGGTGCTGGGTGTTGGGTGTGGTGGTGTTGGGTTAGGTGGTGCTGGGTGTTGTGTGTGGTGGTGCTGGGTGTTGGTGTGGTGGTGCTGGGTGTGGTGGTGCTGGGTGTTGGGTGTGGAGGTGCTGGGTGTTGGGTGTGGTGGTGCTGGTTATTGGGTGTGGTGGTGTTGGGTGTTGAGTGTGGTAGTGTTGGGTGTTGGGTGTGGTGGTGCTGGGTGTTGGTGTGGTGGTGCTGGGTGTTGGGTGTGGTGGTGCTGGGTGTTGGGTGTTGTGGTGCCGGTTGTTGGTGTGGTGGTGCTGGGTGTTAGCTGTATATCTGCTGGGTGTTGGTGTGGTGGTGTTGGGTTTTGGGTGTGGTGGTGCTGGGTGTTGGTGTGGTGGTGCTGGGTGTTTGGTGTATAGGTGCTGGGTGTTTGGTGTGGTGGTGCTGGGTGTTGGTTGGGGTGGTGCTGGGTGTTGAGTGTGGTGGTGCTGGGTGAAGTGGTGCTGGATGTTGGGTGTAGTAGTGCTGAGTGTTGTGGTGCTGGGTGTGGTGGTGTTGGGTGTTCGGTGTGGTGGTGCTTGGTGTTGGATGTTGTGGTGTTGGGTGTTGGGTGTGGTAGTGCTGTGTGTGGTGGTGCTGAGTGTTGGATGTGGTGGTGCTGGGTGTTGGGTGAAGTGGTGCTGGATGTTGGGTGTAGTGGTGCTGAGTGTTGTGGTGCTGGGTGTGGTGGTGCTGGGTGTTGGATGTTGTGGTGCTGGGTGTTGGTTGTAGTGGTGTTGGGTGTGGTTGTGTTGGGTGTTGGGTATGGTGGTTTTGGGTGTTGGGTGTGGTGGTGCTGGGTGTTGGGTGTGGTGGTGCTGGGTGTTGGGTGAAGTGGTGCTGGATGTTGGGTGTGGTTGTGTTGGGTGTTGGGTATGGTGGTTTTGGGTGTTGGGTGTAGTGGTGCTGAGTGTTGTGGTGCTGGGTGTGGTGGTGCTGGGTGTTCGGTGTGGTGGTGTTGGGTGTTGGGTGTAGTGGTGTTGGGTGTGGTGGTGTTGGGTGTTGGGTATGGTAGTGTTGGGTGTTGGGTGTGGTGGTGCTGGGTGTTGGGTGTGGTGGTGCTGGGTGTTGGGTGTGGTGGTGCTGGGTGTTTGGTGTGGTGGTGCTGGGTGTTGGGTGTGGTGGTGCTGGATGTTGTGTGTGGTGGTGTTGGGTGTGGTAGTGTTGGGTGTTTGATGTGGTGGTGCTGGGTGTTGGGTGTGGTGGTGCTGGGTGTTGGGTGTAGTGGTGTTGGGTGTAGTGGTGTTGGGTGTTGGGTGTGGTTGTGTTGGGTGTTGGGTGTTGTGGTGCTGGGTGTTGGGTGTGGTGGTGCTGGGTGTGGTGATGCTGGGAGTTGGGTGTGGTCGTGCTGGGTGTTGGGTGTGGTGGTGCTGGGTGTTGGGTGTGGTTGTGTTGGGTGTTGGGTGTGGTGGTGCAGCCTTACTGGGTGTTGAGTGTGGTGGTGTTGGGTGTTGGGTTTGGGTGTGTTTGCTGTGGTGGTGTTGGGTGCTGGGTGTGGTGGTGTTCGGTGTGGTGGTGCTGGGTGTTGAGCTTGGTGGTGCTGGGTATTTGGTATGGTGGTGCTGGGTGTGGTGGTGCTGGGTGTTGGGTGTGGTGGTGCTGGGTGTTGGGCGTGGTGGTGCTGGGTGTTGGGTGTGGTGGTGCTGGCTGTTGGGTGTGGTGGTGCTGGCAGTTGGGTGTGGTGGTGCTGGGTGTTGGGTGTGGTAGTGCTGGGTGTTGGGTGTTGTGGTGCTGGGTGTTGGGTGTGGTGGTGTTGGGTGTTGGGTGTGGTGGTGCAGCCTTGCTGGGTGTTGAGTGTAGTGGTGTTGGGTGTGGTGCTGTTGGGTTTGGGTGTGTTTGCTGTGGTGGTGTTGGGTGCTGGGTGTGGTGGTGTTGGGTGTAGGGTGTGGTGATGTTGGGTGTTGTGGTGTTGGGTGTTGGGCGTGGTGGTGTTGGGTGTTGGGCGTGGTGGTGCTGGGTGTTTGGCGTGGTGGTGCTGGGTGTTTGGCGTGGTGGTGCTGGGTGTTGGGTGATCCGGTGCTGGGTGTTGGGTGTGGTGGTGTTGGGTGAGGTGATGCTGGGTGTTGGGTGTAATGGTGCTGGGTGTTGGGTTTTGTGGTGCTGGGTATTGGGTGTTGGGTGTTGTGGTGCTGGGTGTTGGGTGTGGTGCTGTTGGGTTAGGTGGTGCTGGGTGTTGTGTGTGGTGGTGCTGGGTGTTGTGTGTGGTGGTGCTGGGTGTGGTGGTGCTGGGTGTGGTGGTGCTGGGTGTTGGGTGTGGAGGTGCTGGGTGTTGGGTGTGGTGGTGCTGGTTATTGGGTGTGGTAGTGTTGGGTGTTGAGTGTGTTAGTGTTGGGTGTTGGGTGTGGTGGTGCTGGGTGTTGGTGTGGTGGTGCTGGGTGTTGGGTGTGGTGGTGCTGGATTTTGGGTGTTGTGGTGCCGGTTGTTGGTGTGGTGGTGCTGGGTGTTAGCTGTATAGCTGCTGGGTGTTGGTGTGGTGGTGTTTGGTTTTGGGTGTGGTGGTGTTGGGTGTTGGTGTGGTGGTGCTGGGTGTTGGGTGTGGTGGTGCTGGGTGTTGGTGTGGTGGTGCTGGGTGTTGGGAGTGGTGGTGCTGGATGTTGGGTGTGGTGGTGTTGGGTGTTGGTTGGGGTGGTGCTGGGTGTTGGGTGTGGTGGTGCTGGGTGAAGTGGTGCTGGATGTTGGGTGTAGTGGTGCTGAGTGTTGTGGTGCTTGGTGTGGTGGTGTTGGGTGTTCGGTGTGGTGGTGCTTGGTGTTGGATGTTGTGGTGCTGGGTGTTGGGTGTGGTAGTGCTGTGTGTGGTGGTGCTGAGTGTTGGATGTGGTGGTGCTGGGTGTTGGGTGAAGTGGTGCTGGATGTTGGGTGTAGTGGTGCTGAGTGTTGTGGTGCTGGGTGTGGTGGTGCTGGGTGTTGGATGTTGTGGTGCTGGGTGTTGGGTGTAGTGGTGTTGAGTGTGGTTGTGTTGGGTGTTGGGTATGGTGGTTTTGGGTGTTGGGGGTGGTGGTGCTGGGTGTTGGGTGTGGTTGTGCTGGGTGTTGGGTGAAGTGGTGCTGGATGTTGGGTGTAGTGATGCTGAGTGTTATGGTGCTGGGTGTGGTGGTGCTGGGTGTTCGGTGTGGTGGTGTTGGGTGTTGGGTGTAGTGGTGTTGGGTGTGGTGGTGTTGGGTGTTGGGTATGGTAGTGTTGGGTGTTGGGTGTGGTGGTGCTGGGTGTTGGGTGTGGTGGTGCTGGGTGTTGGGTGTGGTGGTGCTGGGTGTTTGGTGTGGTGGTGCTGGGTGTTGGGTGTGGTGGTGCTGGGTGTTGTGTGTGGTGGTGTTGGGTGTGGTAGTGTTGGGTGTTGGGTGTTGGATGTAATGGTGCTGGGTGTTGGGTGTGGTGGTGCTGGGTGTTGGGTGTAGTGGTGTTGGGTGTAGTGGTGTTGGGTGTTTGGTGTGGTTGTGTTGGGTGTTAAGTGTTGTGGTGCTGGGTGTTGGGTGTGGTGGTGCTGGGTGTGGTGGTGCTGGGTGTTGGGTGTGGTCGTGCTGGGTGTTGGGTGTGGTGGTGCTGGGTGTTGGGTGTGGTTGTGTTGGGTGTTGGGTGTGGTGGTGCAGCCTTACTGGGTGTTGAGTGTGGTGGTGTTGGGTGTGGTGCTGTTGGGTGTTGGGTTTGGGTCTGTTTGCTGTGGTGGTGTTGGGTGCTGGGTGTGGTGGTGTTCGGTGTGGTGGTGCTGGGTGTTGAGCTTGGTGGTGCTGGGTATTTGGAATGGTGGTGCTGGGTGTGGTGGTGCTGGGTGTTGGGTGTGGTGGTGCTGGGTGTTGGGCGTGGTGGTGCTGGGTGTTGGGTGTGGTGGTGCTGGCTGTTGGGTGTGGTGGTGCTGGCAGTTGGGTGTGGTGGTGCTGAGTGTTGGGTGTGGTAGTGCTGGGTGTTGGGTGTTGTGGTGCTGGGTGTTGGGTGTTGTGGTGCTGGGTGTTGAGTGTGGTGGTGCTGGGAGTTGGGTGTGGTGGTGCTAGGTGTTGGGTGTGGTGGTGCTGGGTTGTTGGGTATTGTGGTGCTGGGTGTTGGGTGTTGTGGTGCTGGGTGTTGAGTGTGGTGGTGCTGGGAGTTGGGTGTGGTGGTGCTAGGAGTTGGGTGTGGTGGTGCTGGGTGTTGGACGTGATGGTGTTAGGTGTATTGGTGCTGGGTGTTGGGTGTTGTGGTGCTGGGTCTTGGGTGTTGTGGTGCTGGGTCTTGGGTGTGGTAGTGTTGGGTGTTGGGTGAGGTTGTGCTGGGTGTTGGGTGTGGTGGTGCTGGGTGTTGATGTGGTGGTGCTGGGTGTTAGGTGTGTAGGTGCTGGGTGTTTGGTGTGGTGGTGCAGGGTGTTGGTGTGGTGGTGCTGGGTGTTGGGTGTGGTGGTGCTGGGTGTTGGGTGTGGTGGTGCCGGGTGTTGGGTGTAGTGGTTCTAGGTGTTGGGTGTGGTTGTGTTGAGTGTGGTGTTGCTGGGTGTCGGGTGTGGTGGTGCTGGGTGTGGTGGTGCTGGATGTTGGGTGTGGTGATGCTGGGTGTGGTGGTGCTGGGTGCTGTGTGTGGGGGGTGCTGGGTGGGGTGGTGCTGGATGTTGGGTGTGGTGGTGCTGGGTGTGGTGGTGCTGGGTGTTGGGTGTGGTGGTGCTGGGTGTTGGGTGTGGTGGTCCTGGGCATTGGGTGTGGTGGTGCTGGGTGTTGGGTGTGGTGGTGCTGGGTGTGGTGGTGCTCGGTGGTGGGTGTGGTGGTGCTGGGTGTTGGGTGTGGTGGTGTTGGGTGAGGTGGTGCTGGGTGTTGGATGTTGTGGTGCTGGGTGTTGGGTGTGGTAGTGCTGGGTGTGGTGTTGCTGGGTGTTGGGTGTGGTTTTGCTGGGTGCTAGGTGTGGTGGTGCTGGGTGCTAGGTGTGGTGGTGCTGAGTGTTGGGTGTGGTGGTGCTGGGTGTTGGGTGAAGTGGTGCTTGGTGTTGGGTGTAGTGGTGCTGTGTAATGTGGTGCTGGGTGTTCGGTGTGGTGGTGCTGGGTGTTGTGGTGTTGGGTGTGGTGGTGTTGGGTGTTGGGTGTGGTGGTGCTGGGTGTTGGGTGTGGTGGTGTTGGGTGTTGGGTATGGTGGTGCTGGGTGTTGTGTGTGGTTATGCTGGGTTTTGGGTGTGGTGATGCTGGGTGTTGGGTGTGGTGATGCTGGGAGTTGGGTGTGGTGGTGTTGGGTGTGGTTGTGTTGGGTGTTGATTATAGTGGTGCTTGGTGTTTGGATGTGATGGTGTTGAGTGTGGTGGTGATGGGTGTGGTGGTGCTGAGTGTTGGGTGTTTTGGTGTTGGGTGTGGTGGTGCTGGGTGTTGGGTGTGGTGGTGTTGGGTGTTGGGTATGGTGGTGTTGTGTGTGGTTGTGTTGGGTGTTGATAATAGTGGTGCTTGGTGTTGGATGTATTGGTATTGCGTGTTGTTGTGTTGGGTGTGGTGGTGCTGGGTGTTGGGTGATGTGGTGTTGGGTGTTGGGTGTGGTGCTGTTGGGTGTGGCCGGACTGGGTGTGGTGGTTCTTGGTGTTGGGTGTGGTGGTGCTGGGTGTTGGATGTGGTGGGGTTGCTGGGTGTGTTGGAGCTGGGTGTGGTGGTGTTGGGTGTGGTGGTGCGGGGTGTTGGGTGTGATGGTGTTTTGTAAAGTGGTTTTGGGTGTGGTGGTGTTGGGTGTTGGGTGTGGTGGTGTTGGGTGTGGTGGTGCGGGGTGTTAGGTGTGGTGGTGTTTTGTAAAGTGGTGTTGGGTGTGGTGGTGTTTTGTAAAGTGGTGTTGGGTGTGGTGGTGTTGGGTGTTGGGAGTGGTGGTGTTGGGTGTGGTGGTGTTGGGTGTTGTGTTGCTGGGTGTTGGGTGTTGGGTGTGGTGGTGTTTAGTGTTGTGATGTTGGGTGTTTGGTGAGATGGTGTTGGGTGTTAGGTGTGGTGGTGCTGGGTGTTGGGTGTGGTGGTGCTGGGTGTTTGGTGTAGTGGTGTAGGGTGTGGTGGTGTTGGCTGATGGGTGTGGTTGTGTTGGGTGTTGGGTGTGGTGGTGTTGGGTGTGGTGGTGCTGGGTGTTGGGTGTGATGGTGCTGGGTGTTTGGTGTAGTGGTGTTGGGTGTGGTGGTGTTGGGTGTTGGGTGTTGTTGTGTTGGGTGTTGGATGTTGTGGTGCTGGGTGTTGGGTGTGGTGGTGCTGGGTGTTGGGGGTGGTGGTGCTGGGGGTTGGGTGTGGTCACGCTGGGTGTTGGGTGTGGTGGTGTTGGGTGTGGTAGTGCTGGGTGTTGGGTGTGATGGTGCTGGGTGTTTGGTGTAGTGGTGTTGGGTGTGGTGGTGTTGGGTGTGGTGGTGCTGGGTGTTTGGTGTGATGGTGCTGGGTGTTTTGTGTAGTGGGTGTTGGGTGTTGGGTGTTGTGGTGCAGGGTGTTGGGTGTGGTGGTGCTGGGTGTTGGGTGTGGTGGTGCTGGGGGTTGGGTGTGGTCGTGCTGGGTGTTGGGTGTGGTGGTGTTGGGTGTGGTAGTGTTGGGTGTTGGGTGTGGTGGTGTTGGGTGTGGTGGTGTTGGGTGTGGTGGTGCTGGGAGTTGGGTGTGGTGGTGCTGGGTGTTTGGTGTAGTTGTGTTGGGTGTGGTGGTGTTGGGTGTTGGGTGTGGTTGTGTTGGGTGTTGGGTGTTGTGGTGCTGGGTGTTGGGTGTGGTGGTGCTGGGTGTTGGGTGTGGTGGTGCTGGGTGTTGGGTGTGGTCGTGCTGGGTGTTGGATGTGGTGGTGCTGGGTGTTGGGTGTGGTGGTGTTGAGTGTGGTGGTGCAGCCTTGCTGGGTGTTGAGTGTGGTGGTGTTGGGTGTGGTGCTGTTAGGTGTTGGGTTTGGGTGTGTTTTCTGTGGTGGTGTTGGGTGCTGGGTGTGGTGGTGTTCGGTGTGGTGGTGCTGGGTGTTGGGTGTGGTGGTGCTGGGTGTTGGGTGATGCGGTGCTGGGTGTTGGGTGTGGTGGTGTTGGGTGTTGGGTGAGGTGATGCTGGGTGTAATGGTGCTGGGTGTTGGGTGTTGTGGTGCTGGGTGTTGGGTGTTGGGTGTGGTGGTGCTGGGTGTTGTGTGTGGTGGTGTTGGGTGAGGTGGTGCTGGGTGTTGGGTGTGGTGGTGCTGGGTGTTGGTGTGGTGGTGCTGGGTGTGGTGGTGCTGGGTGTTGGGTGTGGTGGTGCTGGGTGTTTTGTGTGGTGGTGCTGGGTATTGGGTGTGGTGGTGTTGGGTGATGAGTGTAGTAGTGTTGGGTGTTGGGTGTGGTGGTGCTGGGTGTTGGTTTGGTTGTGCTGGGTGTTGGGTGTAGTGGTGCTGGGTGTTGGGTGTTGTGGTGCTGGTTGTTGGTGTGGTGGTGCTGGGTGTTAGCTGTGTAGCTGCTGGGTGTTGGTGTGGTGGTGTTGGGGTTTGGGTGTGGTGGTGTTGGGTGTTGGGTGTGGTGGTGCTGGGTGCTGGTGTGGTGGTGCTGGGTGTTGGGTGTGTAGGTGTTGGGTGTTTGGTGTGGTGGTGCTGGGTGTTGGTGTGGTGGTGCTGGGTGTTGGATGTGGTGGTACTGAGTGTTAGGTGTGGTGGTACTGGGTGTTGGGGTGTGTTGGTGCTTGGTGTTGGGTGTGGTGGTGTTGAGTGTAGTGGTGCTGGGTGTCGGGTGTGGTGGTGCTGTGTATTGGGTGTGGTGGTGTTGGGTGTTGAGTGTGGTAGTGTTGGGTGTTGGGTGTGGCGGTGCTGGGTGTTGGATGTTGTGGTGCTTGGTGTTGGTGTGGTGGTGCTGGGTGTTGGCTGTGTAGTTCCTAGGTGTTGGTGTGGTGGTGTTGAGTGTTGGGTGTGGTGGTGTTGGGTGTTGGGTGTGGTGGTGCTGGGTGTTGATGTGGTGGTGCTGGGTGTTGGGTGTGTAGGTGCTGGGTGTTTGGTGTGGTGGTGCTGGGTGTTGGTGTGGTGGTGCTGGGTGTTGGGTGTGGTGGTGTTGGGTGTTGGGTATGGTGGTGTTGTGTGTGGTTGTGTTGGGTGTTGATTATAGTGGTGCTTGGTGTTGGATGTATTGGTATTGCCTGTTGTGGTGTTGGATGTGGTGGTGCTGGGTGTTGGGTATTGTGGAGTTGGGTGTTGGGTATGGTGGTGTTGGTGTGGCCGGACTGGGTGTGGTGGTTCTTGGTGTTGGGTGTGGTTGTGCTTGGTGTTGGGTGTGGTGGGGATGCTGGAGGTGTAGGTGCTGGGTGTGGTGGTCTTGGGTGTGGTGGTGCGGGGTGTTGGGTGTGGTGGTGTTTTGTGAGGTGATGTTGGGTGTGGTGGTGTTGGGTGTGGTGGTGTTGGGTGTTGAGTATGGTGGTGTTGGGTGTTGGGTGTGGTGGTGCTGGGTGTTGGGTGTGGTGGTGCTGGGTGTTGGGCGTGGTGGTGCTGGGTGTTGGGTGTGGTGGTGCTGGCTGTTGGGTGTGGTGGTGCTGGGTGATGGGTGTGGTGGTGCTGGGTGTTGGGTGTGGTGGTGTTGGGTGTTGGGTGTGGTGGTGTTGAGTGTGGTGGTGCAGCCTTGCTTGGTGTTGAGTGTGGTGGTGTTGGGTGTGGTGCTGTTGGGTGTTAGGTTTGGGTGTGTTTGCTGTGGTGGTGTTGGGTGCTGGGTGTTGTGGTGTTCGGTGTGGTGGTGCTGGGTGTTGGGTGTGGTGGTGCTGGGTGTTGGGTGTTGCGGTGCTGGGTGTTGGGTGTGGTGGTGTTGGGTGAGGTGATGCTGGGTGTAATAGTGCTGGGTGTTGGGTGTTGTGGTGCTGGGTGTTGGGTGTGGTGGTGCTGGGTGTTGGGTGTGGTGGTGTTGGGTGAGGTGGTGCTAGGTGTTGGGTGTGGTGGTGCTGGGTGTTGGGTGTGGTGGTGCTGGGTATTGGGTGTGGTGGTGTTGGGTGATGAGTGTGGTAGTGTTGGGTGTTGGGTGTGGTGGTGCTGGGTGTTGGTTTGGTTGTGCTGGGTGTTGGGTGTAGTGGTGCTTTGTGTTGGGTGTTGTGGTGCTGGTTGTTGGTGTGGTGGTGCTGGGTGTTAGCTGTGTAGCTGCTGGGTGTTGGTGTGGTGGTGTTGGGTTTTGGGTGTGGTGGTGTTGGGTGTTGGGTGTGGTGGTGCTGGGTGTTGGTGTGGTGGTGCTGGGTGTTGGGTGTGTAGGTGCAAGGTGTTTGGTGTGGTGGTGCTGGGTGTTGGTGTGGTGGTGCTGGGTGTTGGGGTTTGGTGGTGCTTGGTGTTGGGTGTGGTGGTGCCGGGTGTTGGGTGTTGTGGTGCTGGGTGTTGGGTGTGGTGGTGCCGGGTGTTGGGTATTGTAGTGCTGGGTGTTGGGTGTGGTGGTGTTGAGTGTAGTGGTGCTGGGAGTCGGGTGTGGTGGTGCTGGGTGCTGGGTGTGGTGGTGCTGGATGTTGGGTGTGGTGTTGCTTGGTGTGGTGGTGCTGGGTGTTGGGTGTGGTGGTGCTGGGTGTTGATTGTGGTGGTGCTGGGTATTAGGTGTGGTGGTGCTGGGTAAAGTGGTGCTGGATGTTGGGTGTAGTAGTGCTGAGTGTTGTGGTGCTGGGCGTGGTAGTGTTGGGTGTTTGGTGTGGTGGTGCTTGGTGTTGGATGTTGTGGTGATAGTTGTTAGGTGTGGTAGTGCTGTGTGTGGTGGTGCTGAGTGTTGGATGTGGTGGTGCTGAGTGTTGTGGTGCTGGGTGTGGTGGTGCTGGGTGTTGAATGTTGTGGTGCTGGGTGTTGGGTGTGGTAGTGCTGTGTGTGGTGGTGGTGGATGTTGGGTGTGGTGGTGCTGTGTGTGGTGGTGCTGAGTGTTGGGTGTGGTTGTGCTGGGTGTTGGGTGAAGTGGTGCTGGATGTTGGGTGTAGTGGTGCTGAGTGTTGTGGTGCTGGGTGTGGTGGTGCTGGGTGTTCGGTGAGGTGGTGCTGGGTGTTGGGTGTGGTGGTGTTGGGTGTGGTGGTGTTGGGTGTTGGGTATGGTGGTGTTGGGTGTTGGGTGTGGTGGTGCTGGGTGTTGGGTGTAGTGGTGCTGGGTGTTGGGCGTGGTGGTGCTGGGTGTTGGGTGTGGTGGTGCTGGCTGTTGGGTGTGGTGGTGCTGGTTGTTGGGTGTGGTGGTGCTGGGTGTTGGGTGTGGTGGTGTTGGGTGTTGGGTGTGGTGATGCTGGGTGTTGGGTGTAGTGGTGCTGGGTGTTGGGCGTGGTGGTGCTCGGTGTTGGGTGTGGTGGTGCTGGCTGTTGGGTGTGGTGGTGCTGGCTGTTGGGTGTGGTGGTGCTAGGTGTTGGGTGTGGTGGTGCTGGGAGTTGGGTGTTGTGGTGCTGGGTGTTGGGTGTTGTGATGCTGGGTGTAGGGTGTGGTAATGCTTGGTGTTGGGTGTGTTGGTACTGGATGTTGAGTGTTGTGGTGCTGGGTCTTGGGTGTTGTGGTGCTGGGTCTTGGGTGTGGTGGTGTTGGGTGTTAGGTGAGGTGGTGCTGGGTATTGGGTGTGGTGGTGTTGGGTGTTGAGTGTGGTAGTGTTGGGTGTTGGGTGTGGTGGTGCTGGGTGTTGGTTCGGTGGTGCTGGGTGTTGGGTGTGATGGTGCTGGGTGTTGGGTGTTGTGGTGCTTGGTGTTGGTGTGGTGGTGCTGGGTGTGGTGGTGCTGGGTGTTGGGTGTGGTGGAGCTGGGTGTTGGGTGTGGTGGTGCTGGGTATTGCGTGTGGTGGTGTTGGGTGTTGAGTGTGGTAGTGTTGGGTGTTGGGTGTGGTGGTGCTGGGTGTTGGTGCGGTGGTGCTGGGTGTTGGGTGTGGTGGTGCTGGGTGTTGGGTGTTGTGGTGCTTGGTGTTGGTGTGGTGGTGCTGGGTGTTTGCTGTGTAGTTCCTAGGTGTTGGTGTGGTGGTGTTGAGTGTTGGGTGTGGTGGTGTTGGGTGTTGATATGTTGGTGCTGGGTGTTGGGTGTGTAGGTGTTGGGTGTTTGGTGTGATGGTGCTGGGTGTTGGTGTGTTGGTGCAGGGTGTTGGGTGTGGTGGTGATGGGTGTTAGGTGTGGTGGTACTCGGTGTTGGGATGTGGTGGTGCTTGGTGTTGGGTGTGGTGGTGCCGGGTGTTGGGTGTGGTGGTGCTAGGTTTTGGGTGTGGTGGTATTGAGTGTGGTGGTGCTGGGTGTCGGGTGTGGTAGTGCTGGGTGTTGGGTGTGGTGGTGCTGGATGTTGGGTGTGGTGTTGCTGGGTGTGGTGGTGCTGGGTGTGGTGGTGCTGGGTGTTGGGTGTGGTGGTGCTGGTTGTTCGTTGTGGTGATGCTGGGTGTAGTGGTGATGGGTGCTGGTGTGGTGGTGCTGGGTGTTGGGCGTGGTGGTGCTGGGGGTTGGGTGTGAGGGTACTGGGTGTTGGGTGTGGTGGTGCTAGGTGTGGTGGTGCTGGGTGCTGACTGTGTGGAGGTGCTGGGTGTGGTGGTGCTGGGTGTTAGGTGTGGTGGTGCTGGGTGTGGTGGTGCTGGGTGTTGGGTGTGGTGGTGCTGGGTGTTGGGTGTGGTGGTCCTGGGCATTGGGTGTGTTAGTGCTGGGTGTTGGTGTGGTGGTGCTTGATGTGGTGGTGCTGGGTGTTGGGTGTGGTGGTGCTGGGTGTTGGGTGTGGTGGTGCTTGGTGTTGGTGTGGTGGTGTTGAGTGTTGAGTGTGGTAGTGCTGGGTGTTGGGTGTGGTGGTACTTGGTGTTGGTGCGGTGGTGCTGGGTGTTGGGTGTGGTGGTGCTGGGTGTTGGGTGTGGTGGTGCTTGGTGTTGGTGTGGTGGTGTTGAGTGTTGGGTGTGGTGGTGTTGGGTGTGGTGGTGCTGGGTGTTGATGTGGTGGTGCTGGGTGTTGGGTGTGTAGGTGCTGGGTGTTTGGTGTGGTGGTGCTGGGTGTTGGTGTGGTGGTGCTGGGTGTTGGGTGTGGTGGTGCTGGGTGTTGGGTGTGGTGGTGTTGGGTGTTGGGTATGGTGGTGTTGTGTGTGGTTGTGTTGCGTGTTGATTATAGTGGAGCTTGGTGTTGGATGTATTGGTATTGCGTGTTGTGGTGTTGGGTGTGGTGGTGCTGGGTCTTGGGTATTGTGGTGTTGGGTGTGGTGGTGCTGGGTGTTGGGTATTGTAGTGTTGGGTGTTGGGTATGGTGGTGTTGGGTGTGGCCGGACTGGGTGTGGTGGTTCTTGGTGTTGGGTGTGGTGGTGCTGGGTGTTGGGTGTGGTGGGGATGCTGGAGAAGTAGGTGCTGGGTGTGGTGGTCTTGGGTGTGGTGGTGCGGGGTGTTGGGTGTGGTGGTGTTTTGTGAGGTGGTGTTGAGTGTGGTGGTGTTGGGTGTTGGGTGTGGTGGTGTTGGGTGTTGTGTTGCTGGGTGCTGGGTGTTGGGTGTGGTGGTGTTTGGTGTTGTGATGTTGGGTGTTTGGTGTGGTGGTGTTGGGTGTTAGGTGTGGTGGTGCTGGGTGTTGAGTGTGGTGGTGCTGGGTGTTTGGTGTATCGGTGTTGGGTGTGGTGGTGTTGGGTGTTTGGTGTGGTTGTGTTGGGTGTTGGGTGTGGTGGTGTTGGGTGTGGTGGTGCTGGGTGTTGGGTGTGGTGGTGCTGGGTGTTTGGTGTAGTGGTGTTGGGTGTGGTAGTGTTGGGTGTTGGGTGTGGTTGTGTTGGGTGTTGGGTGTTGTGGTGCTGATTGTTGGGTGTGGTGGTGCTGGGTGTTGGGTGTGGTGGTGCTGGGGGTTGGGTGTGGTCGTGTTGGGTGTTGGGTGTGGTGGTGTTTGGTGTGGTAGTGTTGGGTGTTGGGTGTGGTGGTGCTGGGGGTTGGGTGTGGTCGTGCTGGGTGTTGGGTGTGGTGGTGTTGGGTGTGGTAGTGTTGGGTGTTGGGTGTGGTGGTGTTGGGTGTGGTGTTGCTGGGGGTTGGGTGAGGTGGTGCTGGGTGTTTGGTGTAGTGGTGTTGGGTGTGGTGGTGTTGGGTGTTGGGGGTGGTTGTGTTGGGTGTTGGGTGTTGTGGTGCTGGGTGTTGAGTGTGGTGGTGCTGGGTGTTGGGTGTGGTGGGGATGCTGGAGGTGTAGGTGCTGGGTGTGGTGGTCTTGGGTGTGGTGGTGCGGGGTGTTGGGTGTGGTGGTGTTTTGTGAGGTGGTGTTGAGTGTGGTGGTGTTGGGTGTTGGGTGTGGTGGTGTTGGGTGTTGTGTTGCTGGGTGCTGGGTGTTGGGTGTGGTGGTGTTTGGTGTTGTGATGTTGGGTGTTTGGTGTGGTGGTGTTGGGTGTTAGGTGTGGTGGTGCTGGGTGTTGGGTGTGGTGGTGCTGGGTGTTTGGTGTAGTGGTGATGGGTGTGGTGGTGTTGGGTGTTTGGTGTGGTTGTGTTGGGTGTTGGGTGTGGTGGTGTTGGGTGTGGTGGTGCTGGGTGTTGGGTGTGGTGGTGCTGGGAGTTTGGTGTAGTGGTGTTGGGTGTGGTGGTGTTGGGTGTTTGGTGTGGTTGTGTTGGGTGTTGGGTGTGGTGGTGTTGGGTGTGGTGGTGCTGGGTGTTGGGTGTGGTGGAGCTGGGTGTTTGGTGTAGTGGTGTTGGGTGTGGTAGTGTTGGGTGTTGGGTGTGGTTGTGTTGGGTGTTGGGTGTTGTGGTGCTGGGTTTTGGGTGTGGTGGTGCTGGGTGTTGGGTGTGGTGGTGCTGGGGTTTGGGTGTGGTCGTGCTGGGTGTTGGGTGTGGTGGTGTTGGGTGTGGTAGTGTTGGGTGTTGGGTGTGGTGGTGTTGGGTGTGGTGTTGCTGAGGGTTGGGTGTGGTGGTGCTGGGTGTTTGGTGTAGTGGTGTTGGGTGTGGTGGTGTTGGGTGTTGGGTGTGGTTGTGTTGGGTGTTGGGTGTTGTGGTGCTGGGTGTTGGGTGTGGTGGTGCTGGGTGTTGGGTGTGGTGGTGCTGGGTGTTGGGTGTGGTGGTGCTGGGTGTTGGGTGTGGTGGTGCTGGGTGTTGGGTGTGATGGTGCTGGGTGTTGGGTGTGGTGGTGCTGGGTGTTGGGTGTGGTCGTGCTGGGTGTTGGGTGTGGTTGTGTTGGGTGTTGGGAGTGGTCGTGCAGCCTTGCTGGGTGTTGAGTGTAGTGGTGTTGGGTGTGGTGCTGTTGGGTGTTGGGTTTGGGTGTGTTTGCTGTGGTGGTGTTGGGTGCTGGGTGTGGTGGTGTTCGGTGTGGTGGTGCTGGGTGTTGGGTGTGGTGGTGCTGGATGTTGGGTGTTGTGGTGTTGGGTGTTGGGCGTGGTGGTGCTGGGTGATGGGCGTGGTACTGGGTGATGGGAGTGGTGGTACTGAGTGTTAGGTGTGGTGGTACTGGGTGTTGGGGTGTGGTGGTGCTTGGTGTTGGGTGTGGTGGTGCCGGGTGTTGGGTGTTGTGGTGCTGGGTGTTTGGTGTGGTGGTGTTGAGTGTGGTGGTGTTGGGTGTAGGGTGTGGTGGTGCTGTGTGTTGGGTGTGGTGGTGCTGGATGTTGGGTGTGGTGTAGCTGGGTGTGGTGTTGCTGGGTGTGATGGTGCTGGGTGTTGGGTGTGGTGGTGCTGGGTGTTGGTTGTGGTGGTGCTGGGTGTTGGGTGTGGTGGTGCTGGGTAAAGTGGTGCTGGATGTTGGGTGTAGTAGTGGTGAGTGTTGTGGTGCTGGGTGTGGTGATGTTGGGTGTTGGGTGTGGTGCTGCTGGGTGTTGGGTGTGATGGTGCTGGGTGTTGGGTGTGGTGCTGCTGGGTGTTAGGTGTGGTGGTGTTGGGTGTGGTGGTGTTGGGTATTTTGGTGTTGGGTGTTGGGTGTGGTAGTGCTGGATGTTGGGAGTGGTGGTGCTGGGTGTTGGGTGTGGTGGTGCTGGGTGTTGGGTGTGGTGCTGCTGGGTGTTGGGTGTGGTGGTGCTGGGTGTTGGGTGTGGTGCTGCTGGGTGTTGGGTGTGGTGGTGTTGGGTGTGGTGGTGCTGGGTATTGGGTGGGGTTGTGTTGGGTGTTGAGTGTGGTAGTGTTGAATGTTGGGTGTGGTGGTCCTGGGTGTTGGGTGTGGTGGTGCTGGGAGTTGGGTGTTGTGGTGCTGGTTGTTGGTGTGGTGGTGCTGGGTGTTGGGTGTGTAGGTGCTGGGTGTTTGGTGTTGTGGTGCTGGGTGTTGGTGTGGTGGTGCTGGGTGATGGGAGTGGTGGTACTGAGTGTTAGGTGTGGTGGTACTGGGTGTTGGGGTGTGGTGGTGCTTGGTGTTGGGTGTGGTGGTGCCGGGTGTTGGGTGTTGTGGTGCTGGGTGTTTGGTGTGGTGGTGTTGAGTGTGGTGGTGTTGGGTGTAGGGTGTGGTGGTGCTGTGTGTTGGGTGTGGTGGTGCTGGATGTTGGGTGTGGTGTTGCTGGGTGTGGTGTTGCTGGGTGTGATGGTGCTGGGTGTTGGGTGTGGTGGTGCTGGGTGTTGGTTGTGGTGGTGCTGGGTGTTGGGTGTGGTGGTGCTGGGTAAAGTGGTGCTGGATGTTGGGTGTAGTAGTGGTGAGTGTTGTGGTGCTGGGTGTGGTGATGTTGGGTGATGGGTATGGTGGTGCTGGGTGTTGGGTGTGGTGGTGCTGGGTGTTGGGTGTGGTGCTGCTGGGTGTTGGGTGTGGTGGTGCTGGGTGTTGGGTGTGGTGCTGCTGGGTGTTAGGTGTGGTGGTGTTGGGTGTGGTGGTGTTGGGTGTTGGGTATTTTGGTGTTGGGTGTTGGGTGTGGTAGTGCTGGATGTTGGGTGTGGTGGTGCTGGGTGTTGGGTGTGGTGGTGCTGGGTGTTGGGTGTGGTGCTGCTGGGTGTTGGGTGTGGTGGTGCTGGGTGTTGGGTGTGGTGCTGCTGGGTGTTGGGTGTGGTGGTGTTGGGTGTGGTGGTGCTGGGTATTGGGTGGGGTTGTGTTGGGTGTTGAGTGTGGTAGTGTTGAATGTTGGGTGTGGTATTCCTGGGTGTTGGGTGTGGTGGTGCTGGGAGTTGGGTGTTGTGGTGCTGGTTGTTGGTGTGGTGGTGCTGGGTGTTAGCTGTGGAGCTGCTGGGTGTTGGTGTGGTGGTGCTGGGTGTTGGGTGTGTAGGTGCTGGGTGTTTGGGGTTGTGGTGCTGGGTGTTGGTGTGGTGGTGCTGGGTGATGGGAGTGGTGGTACTGAGTGTTAGGTGTGGTGGTACTGGGTGTTGGGGTGTGGTGGTGCTTGGTGTTGGGTGTGGTGGTGCCGGGTGTTGGGTGTTGTGGTGCTGGGTGTTTGGTGTGGTGGTGTTGAGTGTGGTGGTGTTGGGTGTAGGGTGTTGTGGTGCTGTGTGTTGGGTGTGGTGGTGCTGGGTAAAGTGGTGCTGGATGTTGGGTGTAGTAGTGGTGAGTGTTGTGGTGCTAGGTGCGGTGATGTTGGGTGATGGGTATGGTGGTGCTGGGTGTTGGGTGTGGTGGTGCTGGGTGTTTGGTGTGGTGCTGCTGGGTGTTGGGTGTTGGGTGTGATGCTGCTGGGTGTTAGGTGTGGTGGTGTTGGGTGTGGTGGTGTTGGGTGTTGGGTATTTTGGTGTTGGGTGTTGGGTGTGGTAGTGCTGGATGTTGGGTGTGGTGGTGCTGGGTGTTGGGTGTGGTGGTGCTGGGTGTTGGGTGTGGTGCTGCTGGGTGTTGGGTGTGATGGTGCTGGGTGTTGGGTGTGGTGCTGCTGGGTGTTAGGTGTGGTGGTGTTGGGTGTGGTGGTGTTGGGTGTTGGGTATGGTGGTGTTGGGTGTGGTGGTGCTGGGTGTTGGGTGTGGTGGTGCTGGGTGTTGGGTGTGATGGTGCTGGGTGTTGGGTGTGGTGCTGCTGGGTGTTGGGTGTGGTGGTGTTGGTTGTGTTAGTGTTGGGTGTTGGGTGTATTGGTGTTGGGTGTTGGATGTGGTGGTGCTGGGTGTTGGGTGTGGTGCTGCTGGGTGTTGGGTGTAGTGGTGTTGGGTGTAGTGATGTTGGGTGTTGGGTGTGGTTGTGTTGGGTGTGGTTGTGTTGGGTGTTTGGTGTTGTGGTGCTGGTTGTTGGGTGTGGTGGTGCTGGGTGTTTGGTGTGGTGGTGCTGGGTGTTGGGTGTGGTCGTGCTTGGTGTTGGGTGTGGTGGTGCTGGGTGCTGGGTGTGGTTGTGTTGGGTGTTGGGTGTGGTGGTGCAGCCTTGCTGGGTGTGGTGGTGCTGGGTGTTGGGTGTGGTGGTGCTGTGTGTTGGGTGTGGTGGTGCTGGGTGATGGGTGTTGTGGTGCTGGGTGTTGGGTGTTGTGGTGCTAGGTGTTGGGTGTGGTGGTGCTGGGAGTTGTGTGTGGTGGTGCTAGGTGTTGGGTGTGGTGGTGCTGGGTGTTGGGTATTGTGGTGCTGGGTGTTGGGTGTGGTAGTGCTGGGTGTTGGGTATTGTGGTGCTGGGTTTTGGGTGTTGTGGTGCTGAGTCTTGGGTGTGGTGGTGATGGGTGTTGGGTGAGGTGGTGCTGGGTCTTGGGTATGGTGGTGCTGGGTGTTGGTTTGGTGGTGCTGGGTGTGGTGGTGCTGGGTGTTGGGTGTGGTGGTGCTGGGTGTTGGGTGTGGTGGTGCTGGGTGTTGGGTGTGGTGGTGTTGGGTGTTTAGTGTGGTAGTGTTGGGTGTTGGGTGTGGTGGTGCTGGATGTTGGTGCGGTGGTGCTGGGTGTTGGGTGTGGTGGTGCTGGGTGTTGGGTGTTGTGGTGCTTGGTGTTGGTGTGGTGGTGCTGGGTGTTAGCTGTGTAGTTCCTAGGTGTTGGTGTGGTGGTGTTGAGTGTTGGGTGTGGTGGTGTTGGGTGTTGGGTGTGGTGGTGCTGGGTGTTGATGTGGTGGTGCTGGGTGTTGGGTGTGTAGGTGTTGGGTGTTTGCTGTGGTGGTGCTAGGCGTTGGTGTGGTGGTGCTGGGTGTTGGGTGTGGTGGTACTGGGTGTTAGGTGTGGTGGTACTGGGTGTTGGGATGTGGTGGTGCTTGGTATTGGGTGTGGTGGTGCCGGGTGTTGGGTGTGTTGGTGCTAGGTGTTGGGTGTGGTTGTGTTGAGTGTGTTGGTGCTGGGTGTCGGGTGTGGTAGTGCTGGGTTTTGGGTGTGGTGGTGCTGGATGTTGGGTGTGGTGTTGCTGGGTGTGGTGGTGCTGGGTGTGATGGTGCTGGGTGTTCATTGTGGTGGTGCTGGGTGTTGGGTGTAGTGGTGATAAGTGCTGGTGTGGTGGTTCTGGGTGTTGGGCATTGTGGTACTGGGGGTTGGGTGTGAGGGTGCTGGGTGTTGGGTGTGGTGGTGCTAGGTGTGGTGGTGCTGGGTGCTAGGTGTGGGGGTGCTGGGTGTGGTGGTGCTGGGTGTTGGGTGTGGTGGTGCTGAGTGTGGTGGTGCTGGGTGTTGGGTGTGGTGGTGCTGGGTGTTGGGTGTGGTGGTCCTGGGCATTGGGTGTGGTGGTGCTAGGTGTTGGTGTGGTGGTGCTGGATGTGGTGGTGCTGAGTGTTGGGTGTGGTGGTGCTGGGTGTTGGGTGAGGTGGTGATGGGTATTGGGTGTGGTGGTGATGGGTGTTGAGTGTGGTAGGGTTGGGTGTTGGGTGTGGTGATGCTGGGTGTTGGTGCGGTGGTGCTGGGTGTTGGGTGTGGTGGTGCTGTGTGTTGGGTGTGGTGGTGCTGGGTGATGGGTGTTGTGGTGCTGGGTGTTGGGTGTTGTGGTGCTAGGTGTTGGGTGTGGTGGTGCTGGGAGTTGTGTGTGGTGGTGCTAGGTGTTGGGTGTGGTGGTGCTGGGTGTTGGGTATTGTGGTGCTGGGTGTTGGGTGTGGTAGTGCTGGGTGTTGGGTATTGTGGTGCTGGGTTTTGGGTGTTGTGGTGCTGAGTCTTGGGTGTGGTGGTGATGGGTGTTGGGTGAGGTGGTGCTGGGTCTTGGGTATGGTGGTGCTGGGTGTTGGTTTGGTGGTGCTGGGTGTGGTGGTGCTGGGTGTTGGGTGTGGTGGTGCTGGGTGTTGGGTGTGGTGGTGCTGGGTGTTGGGTGTGGTGGTGTTGGGTGTTTAGTGTGGTAGTGTTGGGTGTTGGGTGTGGTGGTGCTGGATGTTGGTGCGGTGGTGCTGGGTGTTGGGTGTGGTGGTGCTGGGTGTTGGGTGTTGTGGTGCTTGGTGTTGGTGTGGTGGTGCTGGGTGTTAGCTGTGTAGTTCCTAGGTGTTGGTGTGGTGGTGTTGAGTGTTGGGTGTGGTGGTGTTGGGTGTTGGGTGTGGTGGTGCTGGGTGTTGATGTGGTGGTGCTGGGTGTTGGGTGTGTAGGTGTTGGGTGTTTGCTGTGGTGGTGCTAGGCGTTGGTGTGGTGGTGCTGGGTGTTGGGTGTGGTGGTACTGGGTGTTAGGTGTGGTGGTACTGGGTGTTGGGATGTGGTGGTGCTTGGTATTGGGTGTGGTGGTGCCGGGTGTTGGGTGTGTTGGTGCTAGGTGTTGGGTGTGGTTGTGTTGAGTGTGTTGGTGCTGGGTGTCGGGTGTGGTAGTGCTGGGTTTTGGGTGTGGTGGTGCTGGATGTTGGGTGTGGTGTTGCTGGGTGTGGTGGTGCTGGGTGTGATGGTGCTGGGTGTTCATTGTGGTGGTGCTGGGTGTTGGGTGTAGTGGTGATAAGTGCTGGTGTGGTGGTTCTGGGTGTTGGGCATTGTGGTACTGGGGGTTGGGTGTGAGGGTGCTGGGTGTTGGGTGTGGTGGTGCTAGGTGTGGTGGTGCTGGGTGCTAGGTGTGGGGGTGCTGGGTGTGGTGGTGCTGGGTGTTGGGTGTGGTGGTGCTGAGTGTGGTGGTGCTGGGTGTTGGGTGTGGTGGTGCTGGGTGTTGGGTGTGGTGGTCCTGGGCATTGGGTGTGGTGGTGCTAGGTGTTGGTGTGGTGGTGCTGGATGTGGTGGTGCTGAGTGTTGGGTGTGGTGGTGCTGGGTGTTGGGTGAGGTGGTGCTGGGTGTTGGGTGTGGTGGTGCTGGGTGTTGGCTGTGTAGTTCCTAGGTGTTAGTGTGGTCGTAATGAGTGTTGGGTGTGGTGGTGTTGGGTGTTGGGTGTGGTGGTGCTGGGTGTTGGTATGGTGGTCCCTGGTGTTGGGTGTGGTGGTGCTGGGTGTTGGCTGTGTAGTTGCTAGGTGTTGGTGTGATTGTGTTGAGTGTTGGGTGTGGTGGTGTTGGGTGTTGGGTGTGGTGGTGCTGGGTGTTGATGTGGTGATGCTGGGTGTTGGGTGTGTAGGTGCTGGGTGTTTGGTGTGGTGGTGCTGGTTGGTGGTGCTGGGAGTTGGGTGTGGTGGTGCTGTTTGTTAGGTGTGGTGGTGCTTGGTGTTGGGTGTGGTGGTGCTGTTTGTTAGGTGTGGTGGTGCTGGGTGTTGGGATGTAGTGGTGCTTGGTGTTGGGTGTGGTGGTGCCGGGTGTTGGGTGTGGTGGTGCTGGGTGTTGGGTGTGGTGGTGTTGAGTGTGGTGATGCTGGCTGTTGGGTGTGGTGGTGCTGGGTGTTTGTGTGGTGGTGCTGGGTGTGGTGGTGCTGTGTGTGGTGGTGCTGTGTGTGGTGGTGCTGGGTGTTGGGTGTGGTGGTGCTGGGTGTTCGTTGTGGTGGTGCTGTGTGTGGTGGTGCTGGGTGTTGGGTGTGGTGGTGCTGGGTGTTCGTTGTGGTGGTGCTTGGTGTTGGGTGTAGTGGTGATGGGTGCTGGTGTGGTGGTGCTGGGTGTTGGGCATGGTGGTGCTGGGGGTTGGGTGTGAGGGTGCTGGGTGTTGGGTGTGGTGGTGCTAGGTGTGGTGGTGCTGGGTGCTGGGTGTGGGGGTGCTGGGTGTGGTGGTGCTGGGTGTTGGGTGTGGTGGTGCTGGGTGTGGTGGTGCTGGGTGTTGGGTGTGGTGGTGCTGGCTGTTGTGTGTGGTGGTCCTGGGCGTTGGGTGTGGTGGTGCTGGGTGTTGGGTGTGGTGGTGCTGGGTGTGGTGGTGCTCGGTGCTATGTGTTGGGTGTGGTTGTGTTGGGTGTTGGGTGCGGTAGTGCTGGGTGTGGTGTTGCTGGGCGTTGGGTGTGGTGGTGCTGGGTGCTAGGTGTGGTGGTGCTGAGTGTTGGGTGTTGGGTGAAGTGGTATTGGGTGTTGGGTGTAGTGGTGCTGAGTGTTGTGGTGCTGGGTGTTCGGTGTGGTGGTGCTGGGTGTTGGGTGTTGTGGTGTTAGGTGTGGTGGTGTTGGGTGTTGGGTATTTTGGTGTTGGGTGTTGGGTGTGGTAGTGCTGGATGTTGGGTGTGGTGGTGCTGGGTGTTGGGTGTGGTGGTGCTGGGTGTTGGGTGTGGTGGTGCTGGGTGTTGGGTGTGATGGTGCTGGGTGTTGGGTGTGGTGCTGCTGGGTGTTAGGTGTGGTGGTGTTGGGTGTGGTGGTGTTGGGTGTTGGGTATGGTGGTGTTGGGTGTGGTGGTGCTGGGTGTTGGGTGTGGTGGTGCTGGGTGTTGGGTGTGATGGTGCTGGGTGTTGGGTGTGGTGCTGCTGGGTGTTGGGTGTGGTGGTGTTGGTTGTGTTAGTGTTGGGTGTTGGGTGTGGTGGTGTTGGGTGTTGGATGTGGTGGTGCTGGGTGTTGGGTGTGGTGCTGCTGGGTGTTGGGTGTAGTGGTGTTGGGTGTAGTGATGTTGGGTGTTGGGTGTGGTTGTGTTGGGTGTGGTTGTGTTGGGTGTTTGGTGTTGTGGTGCTGGTTGTTTGGTGTGGTGGTGCTGGGTGTTTGGTGTGGTGGTGCTGGGTGTTGGGTGTGGTCGTGCTTGGTGTTGGGTTTGGTGGTGCTGGGTGCTGGGTGTGGTTGTGTTGGGTGTTGGGTGTGGTGGTGCAGCCTTGCTGGGTGTTGAGGGTGGTGGTGTTGGGTGTGGTGCTGTTGGGTGTTGGGTTTGGGTGTGTTTGCTGTGGTGGTGTTGGGTGCTCGGTGTGGTGGTGTTCGGTGTGGTGGTTCTGGGTGTTGAGCTTGGTGGTGCTGGGTGTTGGGTGTGGTGGTGTTGGGTGTTGGGTGTGGTGGTGCTGGGTGTTGGGTGTAGTGGTGCTGGCTGTTGGGTGTGGTGGTGCTGGCTGTTGAGTGTGGTGGTGCTGGACATTGGGTGTGGTGGTGCTGGGTGTTGGGTGTGGTGGTGCTGTGTGTTGGGTGTGGTGGTGCTGGGTGATGGGTGTTGTGGTGCTAGATGTTGGGTGTTGTGGTGCTGGGTGTTGGGTGTGGTGGTGCTGGGAGTTGGGTGTGGTGGTGCTAGGTGTTGGGTGTGGTGGTGCTGGGTGTTGGGTATTGTGGTGCTGGGTTTTGGGTGTTGTGGTGCTGAGTCTTGGGTGTGGTGGTGTTGGGTGTTGGGTGAGGTGGTGCTGGGTCTTGGGTATGGTGGTGCTGGGTGTTGGTTTGGTGGTGCTGGGTGTGGTGGTGCTGGGTGTTGGGTGTGGTGGTGCTGGGTGTTGGGTGTGGTGGTGTTGGGTGTTGAGTGTGGTAGTGTTGGGTGTTAGGTGTGGTGGTGCTGGATGTTGGTGCGGTGGTGCTGGGTGTTGGGTGTGGTGGTGCTGGGTGTTGGGTGTTGTGGTGCTTTGTGTTGGTGTGGTGGTGCTGGGTGTTAGCTGTGTAGTTCCTAGGTGTTGGTGTGGTGGTGTTGAGTGTTGGGTGTGGTGGTGTTATGTGTTGGGTGTGGTGGTGCTGGGTGTTGATGTGGTGGTGCTGGGTGTTGGGTGTGTAGGTGTTGGGTGTTTGCTGTGGTGGTGCTAGGCGTTGGTGTGGTGGTGTTGGGTGTTGGGTGTGGTGGTACTGGGTGTTAGGTGTGGTGGTACTGGGTGTTGGGATGTGGTGGTGCTTGGTGTTGGGTGTGGTGGTGCCGGGTGTTGGGTGTGTTGGTGCTAGGTGTTGGGTGTGGTGGTGTTGAGTGTGTTGGTGCTGGGTGTCGGGTGTGGTAGTGCTGGGTTTTGGGTGTGGTGGTGCTGGATGTTGGGTGTGGTGTTGCTGGGTGTGGTGGTGCTGGGTGTGATGGTGCTGGGTGTTCATTGTGGTGGTGCTGGGTGTTGGGTGTAGTGGTGATGGGTGCTGGTGTGGTGGTTCTGGGTGTTGGGCATTGTGGTACTGGGGGTTGGGTGTGAGGGTGTTGGGTGTGGTGGTGCTAGGTGTGGTGGTGCTGGGTGCTAGGTGTGGGGGTGCTGGGTGTGGTGGTGCTGGGTGTTGAGTGTGGTGGTGCTGAGTGTGGTGGTGCTGGGTGTTGGGTGTGGTGGTGCTGGGTGTTGGGTGTGGTGGTCCTGGGCATTGGGTGTGGTGGTGCTAGGTGTTGGTGTGGTGGTGCTGGATGTGGTGGTGCTGGGTGTTGGGTGAGGTGGTGATGGGTATTGGGTGTGGTGGTGTTGGGTGTTGAGTGTGGTAGTGTTGGGTGTTGGGTGTGGTGATGCTGGGTGTTGGTGCGGTGGTGATGGGTGTTGGGTGTGGTGGTGCTGGGTGTTGGCTGTGTAGTTCCTAGGTGTTGGTGTGGTCGTAATGAGTGTTGGGTGTGGTGGTGTTGGGTGTTGGGTGTGGTGGTGTTGGGTGTTGGGTGTGGTGGTGCTGGGTGTTGGTATGGTGGTCCCTGGTGTTGGGTGTGGTGGTGCTGGGTGTTGGCTGTGTAGTTGCTAGGTGTTGGTGTGGTGGTGTTGAGTGTTGGGTGTGGTGGTGTTGGGTGTTGGGTGTGGTGGTGCTGGGTGTTGATGTGGTGATGCTGGGTGTTGGGTGTGTAGGTGCTGGGTGTTTGGTGTGGTGGTGCTGGTTGGTGGTGCTGGGAGTTGGGTGTGGTGGTGCTGTTTGTTAGGTGTGGTGGTACTGGGTGTTGGGATGTGGTGGTGCTTGGTGTTGGGTGTGGTGGTGCCGGGTGTTGGGTGTGGTGGTGCTGGGTTTTGGGTGTGGTGGTGTTGAGTGTGGTGATGCTGGCTGTTGGGTGTGGTGGTGCTGGGTGTTTGTGTGGTGGTGCTGGGTGTGGTGGTGCTGTGTGTGGTGGTGCTGTGTGTGGTGGTGCTGGGTGTTGGGTGTGGTGGTGCTGGGTGTTCGTTGTGGTGGTGCTTGGTGTTGGGTGTAGTGGTGATGGGTGCTGGTGTGGTGGTGCTGGGTGTTGGGCGTGGTGGTGCTGGGGGTTGGGTGTGAGGGTGCTGGGTGTTGGGTGTGGTGGTGCTAGGTGTGGTGGTGCTGGGTGCTGGGTGTGGGGGTGCTGGGTGTGGTGGTGCTGGGTGTTGGGTGTGGTGGTGCTGGGTGTGGTGGTGCTGGGTGTGGTGGTGCTGGGTGTTGGGTGTGGTGGTGCTGGCTGTTGTGTGTGGTGGTCCTGGGCGTTGGGTGTGGTGGTGCTGGGTGTGGTGGTGCTCGGTGCTATGTGTTGGGTGTGGTTGTGTTGGGTGTTGGGTGCGGTAGTGCTGGGTGTGGTGTTGCTGGGCGTTGGGTGTGGTGGTGCTGGGTGCTAGGTGTGGTAGTGCTGAGTGTTGGGTGTTGGGTGAAGTGGTATTGGGTGTTGGGTGTAGTGGTGCTGAGTGTTGTGGTGCTGGGTGTTCGGTGTGGTGGTGCTGGGTGTTGGGTGTTGTGGTGTTGGGTGTGGTGGTGTTGGGTGTTGGGTATGGTGGTGTTGGGTGTGGTGGTGCTGGGTGTTGGGTGTGTTTGTGCTGGGTGTTGGGTGTGGTGGTGCTGGGTGTTGGGTTTGGTGGTGTTGGGTGTGGTGGTGTTGACTGTTGGGTGTGGTGGTGTTGGGTGTTGGGTGTGGTGGTGCTGGGTGTTGGGTGTGTTTGTGCTGGGTGTTGGGAGTGGTGGTGCTGGGTGTTGGGTATGGTGGTGTTGGGTGTTGGGTATGGTGGTGTTGTGTGTGGTTGTGTTGGGTGTTGATTATAGTCGTGCTTGGTGTTGGATGTGGTGGTATTGCGTGTTGTGGTGTTGGGTGAGGTGGTGCTGGGTGTTGGATGTTGTGGTTTTGGGTGTTGGGTATGGTGGTGTTCGGTGTGGCCGGACTGGGTGTGGTGGTTCTTGGTGTTGGGTGTGGTGGTTCGGGGTGTTGGGTGTGGTGGGGATGCTGGGTGTGTTGGTGCTGGGTGTGGTGGTGTTGGGTGTGGTGGTGCTGGGTATTGGGTGTGGTTGTGTTGGGTGTGGTGGTGCTGGGTGTTGGATGTTGTGGTGCTGGGTGTTGGGTGTGGTAGTGCTGGGTGTGGAGTTGCTGGGTGTTGGGTGTGGTGGTGCTGGGTGCTAGGTGTGGTGGTGCTGAGTGTTGGGTGTGGTGGTGGTGGGTGTTGGGTGAAGTGGTATTGGGTGTTGGGTGTAGTGGTGCTGAGTGTTGTGGTGCTGGGTGTGGTGGTGCTGGGTGTTCGGTGTGGTGGTGCTGGGTGTTGGGTGTTGTGGTGTTGGGTGTGGTGGTGTTGGGTGTTGGGTGTGGTGGTATTGGGTGTTGGGTGTGGTGGTGCTGGGTGTTGGGTGTGTTTGTGCTATGTGTTGGGTGTGGTGGTGCTGGGTGGTGATGTGGTGGTGTTGGGTGTTGTGTTGCGGGGTGCTGGGTGTTGGGTGTGGTGGTGTTTGGTGTTGTGGTGCTGGGTGTTTGGTGTGGTGGTGTTAGGTGTTAGGTGTGGTGGTGCTGGGTGTTGGGTGTGGTGGTATTGGGTGTGGCGGTGCTAGGTTTGGTGGTGCTGGGTGTTGGGTGTGGTGGTGCTGGGTGTTGGCTGTGTAGTTGCTAGGTGTTGGTGTGGTGGTGTTGAGTGTTGGGTGTGGTGGTGTTGGGTGTTGTGTGTCGTGGTGCTGGGTGTTGAAGTTGTGATGCTGGGTGTTGGGTGTGTAGGTGCTGGGTGTTTGGTGTGGTGGTGCTGGGTGGTGGTGATGGGTGTTGGGTGTGGTGGTGCTGAGTGTTAGGTGTGGTGGTACTGGGTGTTGGGATGTGATGGTGCTTGGTGTTGAGTGTGGTGGTGCTGGGTGTCGGGTGTGGTGGTGCTGGGTGTTGGGTGTGGTAGTGCTGGATGTTGGGGGTGGTGTTGCTGGGTGTGGTGGTGCTGGGTGTGGTGGTGCTGGGTGTTGGGTGTGGTGGTGCTGGGTGTTGGGCGTGGTGGTGCTGGGGGTTGGGTGTGAGGGTGCTGGGTGTTAGGTGTGGAGGTGCTAGGTGTGGTGGTGCTGGGTGGTGGGTGTGGGGGTGCTGGGTGTGGTGGTGCTGGGTGTTGGGTATGGTGGTGCTGGGTGTGGTGGTGCTGGGTGTTGGGTGTGTTGGTGCTGGGTGTTGGGTGTGGTGGTCCTGGGCGTTGGGTGTGGTGGTGCTGGGTGTTGGGTGTGGTGGTGCTGGGTGTGGTGGTGCTCGGTGCTGGGTGTAGTGGTGCTGGGGGTTGGGTGTGGTTGTTGGGTGTTGGGTGTGGTAGTGCTGGGTGTTGGATGTTGTGGTGCTGGGTGTTGGATGTGGTAGTTCTGGGTGTGATGTTGCTGGGTGTTGGGTGTGGTGGTGCTGGGTGCTAGGTGTGGTGGTGCTGAGTGTTGGGTGTGGTGGTGCTGGGTGTTGGGTGAAGTGGTGTTGGGTGTTGGGTGTAGTGGTGCTGAGTGTTGTGGTGCTGGGTGTGGTGGTGTTGGGTGTTGGGTGTGGTGGTGTTGGGTGTTGGGTGTGGTGGTGCTGGGTGTTGGGTGTGTTTGTGCTGGGTGTTGGGTGTTGTGGTGTTGGGTGTGGTGGTGTTGGGTGTTGGGTGTGGTGGTGTTGGGTGTTGGGTGTGGTGGTGCTGGGTGTTGGGTGTGTTTGTGCTGGGTGTTGGGTGTGGTGGTGGTGGGTGTTGGGTGTTGTGGTGTTGAGTGTGGTTGTGTTGGGTGTTGATTATAGTGGTGCTTGGTGTTGGATGTGGTGGTGTTGGGTGTGTTGGTGATGGGTGTGGTGGTGCTGGGTGTTGGTTGTGGTGGTGTTGGGTGTTGGGTATGGTGGTGTTGTGAGTGGTTGTGTTGGGTGTTGATTATAGTGGTGCTGGGTGTGGTGGTGCTGGGTGTTGGGTGTGGTGGTGCTGGGTGTTGGGTGTGGTGGTCCTGAGCGTTGGGTGTGGTGGTGCTGGGTGTTGGGTGTGGTGGTGCTGGGTGTGGTGGTGCTCGGTGCTATGTGTTGGGTGTGGTTGTGTTGGGTGTTGGGTGCGGTAGTGCTGGGTGTGGTGTTGCTGGGCGTTGGGTGTGGTGGTGCTGGGTGCTAGGTGTGGTGGTGCTGAGTGTTGGGTGTTGGGTGAAGTGGTATTGGGTGTTGGGTGTAGTGGTGCTGAGTGTTGTGGTGCTGGGTGCTCGGTGTGGTGGTGCTGGGTGTTGGGTGTTGTGGTGTTGGGTGTGGTGGTGTTGGGTGTTGGGTATTTTGGTGTTGGGTATTGGGTGTGGTAGTGCTGGATGTTAGGTGTGGTGGTGCTGGGTGTTGGGTGTGGTGGTGCTGGGTGTTGGGTGTGGTTCTGCTGAGTGTTGGGTGTGATGGTGCTGGGTGTTGGGTGTGGTACTGCTGGGTGTTAGGTGTGGTGGTGTTGGGTGTGGTGGTGTTGGGTGTTGGGTATGGTGGTGTTGGGTGTGGTGGTGCTGGGTGTTGGGTGTGGTGGTGCTGGGTGTTGGGTGTGATGGTGCTGGGTGTTGGGTGTGGTGCTGCTGGGTGTTGGGTGTGGTGGTGTTGGTTGTGTTAGTGTTGGGTGTTGGGTGTGGTGGTGTTGGGTGTTGGATGTGGTGGTGCTGGGTGTTGGGTGTGGTGCTGCTGGGTGTTGGGTGTAGTGGTGTTGGGTGTAGTGATGTTGGGTGTTGGGTGTGGTTGTGTTGGGTGTGGTTGTGTTGGGTGTTTGGTGTTGTGGTGCTGGTTGTTTGGTGTGGTGGTGCTGGGTGTTTGGTGTGGTGGTGCTGGGTGTTGGGTGTGGTCGTGCTTGGTGTTGGGTTTGGTGGTGCTGGGTGCTGGGTATGGTTGTGTTGGGTGTTGGGTGTGGTGGTGTAGCCTTGCTGGGTGTTGGGTGTGGTGGTGCAGCCTTGCTGGGTGTTGAGTGTGGTGGTGTTGGGTGTGGTGCTGTTGGGTGTTGGGTTTGGGTGTGTTTGCTGTGGTGGTGTTGGGTGCTCGGTGTGGTTGTGTTCGGTGTGGTGGTTCTGGGTGTTGAGCTTGGTGGTGCTGGGTGTTGGGTGTGGTGGTGTTGGGTGTTGGGTGTGGTGGTGCTGGGTGTTGGGTGTAGTGGTGCTGGCTGTTGGGTGTGGTGGTGCTGGCTGTTGAGTGTGGTGGTGCTGGCTATTGGGTGTGGTGGTGCTGGGTGTTGGGTGTGGTGGTGCTGTGTGTTGGGTGTGGTGGTGCTGGGTGATGGGTGTTGTGGTGCTAGATGTTGGGTGTTGTGGTGCTGGGTGTTGGGTGTGGTGGTGCTGGGAGTTGGGTGTGGTGGTGCTAGGTGTTGGGTGTGGTGGTGCTGGGTGTTGGGTATTGTGGTGCTGGGTGTTGGGTGTGGTAGTGCTGGGTGTTGGGTATTGTGGTGCTGGGTTTTGTGTGTTGTGGTGCTGAGTCTTGGGTGTGGTGGTGTTGGGTGTTGGGTGAGGTGGTGCTGGGTCTTGGGTATGGTGGTGCTGGGTGTTGGTTTGGTGGTGCTGGGTGTGGTGGTGCTGGGTGTTGGGTGTGGTGGTGCTGGGTGTTGGGTGTGGTGGTGCTGGGTGTTGGGTGTGGTGGTGTTGGGTGTTGAGTGTGGTAGTGTTGGGTGTTAGGTGTGGTGGTGCTGGATGTTGGTGCGGTGGTGCTGGGTGTTGGGTGTGGTGGTGCTGGGTGTTGGGTGTTGTGGTGCTTTGTGTTGGTGTGGTGGTGCTGGGTGTTAGCTGTGTAGTTCTTAGGTGTTGGTGTGGTGGTGTTGAGTGTTGGGTGTGGTGGTGTTGGGTGTTGGGTGTGGTGGTGCTGGGTGTTGATGTGGTGGTGCTGGGTGTTGGGTGTGTAGGTGTTGGGTGTTTGCTGTGGTGGTGCTAGGCGTTGGTGTGGTGGTGCTGGGTGTTGGGTGTGGTGGTACTGGGTGTTAGGTGTGGTGGTACTGGGTGTTGGGATGTGTTGGTGCTTGGTGTTGGGTGTGGTGGTGCCGGGTGTTGGGTGTGTTGGTGCTAGGTGTTGGGTGTGGTGGTGTTGAGTGTGTTGGTGCTGGGTGTCGGGTGTGGTAGTGCTGGGTTTTGGGTGTGGTGGTGCTGGATGTTGGGTGTGGTGTTGCTGGGTGTGGTGGTGCTGGGTGTGATGGTGCTGGGTGTTCATTGTGGTGGTGCTGGGTGTTGGGTGTAGTGGTGATGGGTGCTGGTGTGGTGGTTCTGGGTGTTGGGCATTGTGGTACTGGGGGTTGGGTGTGAGGGTGCAGGGTGTTGGGTGTGGTGGTGCTAGGTGTGGTGGTGCTGGGTGCTAGGTGTGGGGGTGCTGGGTGTGGTGGTGCTGGGTGTTGAGTGTGGTGGTGCTGAGTGTGGTGGTGCTGGGTGTTGGGTGTGGTGGTGCTGGGTGTTGGGTGTGGTGGTCCTGGGCATTGGGTGTGGTGGTGCTAGGTGTTGGTGTGGTGGTGCTGGATGTGGTGGTGCTGAGTGTTGGGTGTGGTGGTGCTGGGTGTTGGGTGAGGTGGTGATGGGTATTGGGTGTGGTGGTGTTGGGTGTTGAGTGTGGTAGTGTTGGGTGTTGGGTGTGGTGATGCTGGGTGTTGGTGCGGTGGTGATGGGTGTTGGGTGTGGTGGTGCTGGGTGTTGGCTGTGTAGTTCCTAGGTGTTGGTGTGGTCGTAATGAGTGTTGGGTGTGGTGGTGTTGGGTGTTGGGTGTGGTGGTGCTGGGTGTTGGTATGGTGGTCCCTGGTGTTGGGTGTGGTGGTGCTGGGTGTTGGCTGTGTAGTTGCTAGGTGTTGGTGTGGTGGTGTTGAGTGATGGGTGTGGTGGTGTTGGGTGTTGGGTGTGGTGGTGCTGGGTGTTGATGTGGTGATGCTGGGTGTTGGGTGTGTAGGTGCTGGGTGTTTGGTGTGGTGGTGCTGGTTGGTGGTGCTGGGAGTTGGGTGTGGTGGTGCTGTTTGTTAGGTGTGGTGGTACTGGGTGTTGGGATGTGGTGGTGCTTGGTGTTGGGTGTGGTGGTGCCGGGTGTTGGGTGTGGTGGTGCTGGGTTTTGGGTGTGGTGGTGTTGAGTGTGGTGATGCTGGCTGTTGGGTGTGGTGGTGCTGGGTGTTTGTGTGGTGGTGCTGGGTGTGGTGGTGCTGTGTGTGGTGGTGCTGTGTGTGGTGGTGCTGGGTGTTGGGTGTGGTGGTGCTGGGTGTTCGTTGTGGTGGTGCTTGGTGTTGGGTGTAGTGGTGATGGGTGCTGGTGTGGAGGTGCTGGGTGTTGGGCGTGGTGGTGCTGGGGGTTGGGTGTGAGGGTGCTGGGTGTGGTGGTGCTAGGTGTGGTGGTGCTGGGTGCTGGGTGTGGGGGTGCTGGGTGTGGTGGTGCTGGGTGTTGGGTGTGGTGGTGCTGGGTGTGGTGGTGCTGGGTGTGGTGGTGCTGGGTGTTGGGTGTGGTGGTGCTGGCTGTTGTGTGTGGTGGTCCTGGGCGTTGGGTGTGGTGGTGCTGGGTGTGGTGGTGCTCGGTGCTATGTGTTGGGTGTGGTTGTGTTGGGTGTTGGGTGCGGTAGTGCTGGGTGTGGTGTTGCTGGGCGTTGGGTGTGGTGGTGCTGGGTGCTAGGTGTGGTGGTGCTGAGTGTTGGGTGTTGGGTGAAGTGGTATTGGGTGTTGGGTGTAGTGGTGCTGAGTGTTGTGGTGCTGGGTGTTCGGTGTGGTGGTGCTGGGTGTTGGGTGTTGTGGTGTTGGGTGTGGTAGTGTTGGGTGTTGGGTATGGTGGTGTTGGGTGTTGGGTGTGGTGGTGCTTGGTGTTGGGTGTGTTTGTGCTGGGTGTTGGGTGTGGTGGTGCTGGGTGTTGGGTTTGGTGGTGTTGGGTGTGGTGGTGTTGACTGTTGGGTGTGGTGGTGTTGGGTGTTGGGTGTGGTGGTGCTGGGTGTTGGGTGTGTTTGTGCTGGGTGTTGGGAGTGGTGGTGCTGGGTGTTGGGTATGGTGGTGTTGGGTGTTGGGTATGGTGGTGTTGTGTGTGGTTGTGTTGGGTGTTGATTATAGTCGTGCTTGGTGTTGGATGTGGTGGTATTGCGTGTTGTGGTGTTGGGTGAGGTGGTGCTGGGTGTTGGATGTTGTGGTTTTGGGTGTTGGGTATGGTGGTGTTCGGTGTGGCCGGACTGGGTGTGGTGGTTCTTTGTGTTGGGTGTGGTGGTTCGGGGTGTTGGGTGTGGTGGGGATGCTGGGTGTGTTGGTGCTGGGTGTGGTGGTGTTGGGTGTGGTGGTGCTGGGTCTTGGGTGTGGTTGTGTTGGGTGTTGGGTGTGGTGGTGCTGGGTGTTGGATGTTGTGGTGCTGGGTGTTGGGTGTGGTAGTGCTGGGTGTGGAGTTGCTGGGTGTTGGGTGTGGTGGTGCTGGGTGCTAGGTGTGGTGGTGCTGAGTGTTGGGTGTGGTGGTGGTGGGTGTTGGGTGAAGTAGTATTGGGTGTTGGTGTAGTGGTGCTGAGTGTTGTGGTGCTGGGTGTGGTGGTGCTGGGTGTTCGGTGTGGTGGTGCTGGGTGTTGGGTGTTGTGGTGTTGGGTGTGGTGGTGTTGGGTGTTGGGTGTGGTGGTATTGGGTGTTGGGTGTGGTGGTGCTGGGTGTTGGGTGTGTTTGTGCTATGTGTTGGGTGTGGTGGTGCTGGGTGGTGATGTGGTGGTGTTGGGTGTTGTGTTGCGGGGTGCTGGGTGTTGGGTGTGGTGGTGTTTGGTGTTGTGGTGCTGGGTGTTTGGTGTGGTGGTGTTAGGTGTTAGGTGTGGTGGTGCTGGGTGTTGGGTGTGGTGGTAATGGGTGTGGCGGTGCTAGGTTTGGTGGTGCTGGGTGTTGGGTGTGGTGGTGCTGGGTGTTGGCTGTGTAGTTGCTAGGTGTTGGTGTGGTGGTGTTGAGTGTTGGGTGTGGTGGTGTTGGGTGTTGTGTGTCGTGGTGCTGGGTGTTGAAGTTGTGATGCTGGGTGTTGGGTGTGTAGGTGCTGGGTGTTTGGTGTGGTGGTGCTGGGTGGTGGTGATGGGTGTTGGGTGTGGTGGTGCTGAGTGTTAGGTGTGGTGGTACTGGGTGTTGGGATGTGGTGGTGCTTGGTGTTGAGTGTGGTGGTGCTGGGTGTCGGGTGTGGTGGTGCTGGGTGTTGGGTGTGGTAGTGCTGGATGTTGGGGGTGGTGTTGCTGGGTGTGGTGGTGCTGGGTGTGGTGGTGCTGGGTGTTGGGTGTGGTGGTGCTGGGTGTTCGTTGTGGTGGTGCTGGGTGTTGGGTGTAGTGGTGATGGGTGCGGGTGTGGTGGTGCTGGGTGTTGGGCGTGGTGGTGCTGGGGGTTGGGTGTGAGGGTGCTGGGTGTTGGGTGTGGAGGTGCTAGGTGTGGTGGTGCTGGGTGGTGGGTGTGGGAGTGCTGGGTGTGGTGGTGCTGGGTGTTGGGTATGGTGGTGCTGGGTGTGGTGGTGCTGGGTGTTGGGTGTGTTGGTGCTGGGTGTTGGGTGTGGTGGTCCTGGGCGTTGGGTGTGGTGGTGCTGGGTGTTGGGTGTGGTGGTGCTGGGTGTGGTGGTGCTCGGTGCTGGGTGTAGTGGTGCTGGGGGTTGGGTGTGGTTGTGTTGGGTGTTGGGTGTGGTAGTGCTGGGTGTTGGATGTTGTGGTGCTGGGTGTTGGATGTGGTAGTTCTGGGTGTGATGTTGCTGGGTGTTGGGTGTGGAGGTGCTGGGTGCTAGGTGTGGTGGTGCTGAGTGTTGGGTGTGGTGGTGCTGGGTGTTGGGTGAAGTGGTGTTGGGTGTTGGGTGTAGTGGTGCTGAGTGTTGTGGTGCTGGGTGTGGTGGTGTTGGGTGTTGGGTGTGGTAGTGTTGGGTGTTGGGTGTGGTGGTGCTGGGTGTTGGGTGTGTTTGTGCTGGGTGTTGGGTGTTGTGGTGTTGGGTGTGGTGGTGTTGGGTGTTGGGTGTGGTGGTGTTGGGTGTTGGGTGTGGTGGTGCTGGGTGTTGGGTGTGTTTGTGCTGGGTGTTGGGTGTGGTGGTGGTGGGTGTTGGGTGTTGTGGTGTTGAGTGTGGTTGTGTTGGGTGTTGATTATAGTGGTGCTTGGTGTTGGATGTGGTGGTGTTGGGTGTGTTGGTGATGGGTGTGGTGGTGCTGGGTGTTGGTTGTGGTGGTGTTGGGTGTTGGGTATGGTGGTGTTGTGAGTGGTTGTGTTGGGTGTTGATTATAGTGGTGCTGGGTGTGGTGGTGCTGGGTGTTGGGTGTGGTGGTGCTGGGTGTTGGGTGTGGTGGTGCTGGGTGTTGGGTGTGGTGGTGTTGAGTGTGGTGGTGCTGGGTGTTGGGTGTGGTGGTGCTGGGTGTTGGGTGTGGTGGTGTTGGGTGTGGTTGTGTTGGGTGTTGATTATAGTGGTGCTGGGTGTTGGATGTGGTGGTATTGCGTGTTGTGGTGTTGGGTGTTGTGGTGTTGGGTGTTGGGTATGGTGGTGTTCGGTGTGGCCGGACTGGGTGTGGTGGTTCTTGGTGTTGGGTGTGGTGGTGCTGGGTGTTGGGTGTGGTGGGGATGCTGGGTGTGTTGGTGCTGGGTGTGGTGGTGTTGGGTGTGGTGGTGCTGGGTGTTGGGTGTAATGGTGTTTTGTGAGGTGGTGTTGGGTGTGATGGTGCTGGGTGTTGGGTGTGGTGGTGTTGAGTGTTGGGTGTGGTGGTGTTGGGTGTGGTAGTGTTGGGTGTTGGGTGTGGTGGTGTTGGGTGTGGTGGTGCTGGGTGTTGGGTGTGGTGGTGCTGGGTATTGGGTGTGTTGGTCCTGGGTGTTGGGTGGGGTGGTGTTGGGTGTGGTGGTGCTGGGGGTTGGGTGTGGTGGTGCTGGGTATTGGGTGTGGTGGTGTTGGGTGTGGTGGTCCTGGGTACTGGGTGTGGTGGTGTTGGGTGTGGTGGTGCTGGGTGTTGGGTGTGGTGGTGTTGGGTGTGGTGGTGCTGGGTATTAGGTGTGGTGGTGTTTTGTGTGGTGGTGTTGGGTGTGGTGTTGCTGGGTGTTGTGGTGCTGGGTGTTGGGTGTGCTGGTGCTGGGTGTTGGGTGTGGTGGTGCTGGGTGTGGTGATGCTGGGTGTTGGGTGTGGTGGTGCTGGGTGTGGTGGTTCTGGGTGTTGGGTGTGGTAGTGTTGGGTGTGGTGGTGCTGGTTGTGGTAGTGTTGGGTTAGGTGGTGTTGGGTGTGGTGGTGCTGAGTGTTGGGTGTAGTGGTGTTGCGTGTGGTGGTTTTGGGAAATTTCCAACACTAACACACTACCATTGTATTATAATACATCATTATTATATACTAATTACAGTAGTTATTAATTTCTCTAATGGTAGTGTTAATATAAATTAATATTTCTTTATCTGAGCCTATTGCTAATATTCTCACGACATTGAGAGGCAGGATTGCCTCAGATAATGTACATTTAAACATATTTGTTATCAATATGTTAGAGAATTAAATGTGGTTCTCTAAAATTATCAGTATTCCGTACAATAATTAACTACAGATAATATAGCTCCCAATAATCCAAACCCGAGAGGTATTAAATGAAATTATTATCAAGTGGCAGTCTCATCTGTTACGTACGAATGCTATGGAGTAAATAAAATTTCTCTCCATTTCTCGAATAACACCATTTAACGAGATTATGATATTATTTAATTCCCTATAATTGCAACCCGGTTCTCATTAACGCATTACATCAGTAATTACACGGAAAAGAATTATCCGTGATTAGTAATTTCTGTTGTGAATGCGAGAGACGAGTTGAGGGAGGGCGGAGAGACGCAACCATTCGCCTTTAGCTACCACGCCGTGAGGACGTGATTATTCTTCCTTCGCCATGCTGCTTCGCTAGAGACGCCAACAATCACATCGTGCGTCCCGGGAGAATCGATTTCCATCAATACTACGTTAGACCCTTCCATTTAATCGGCCTAGGAGCGTGTAATTGTTCCAGTAGCAATCTGGAATTGCTTCGGTGGACAACCAGCAGGTTAAGTGTCCTAATATTTGTTATATCGTGAGATCTCTAGGTATATCATTTTACTGTGCACTGTTCATCGTTATGCTACGCGACCTCCCCAAGCAATAAGTACGTCCATAAGGAATTAAATTTATTCCTTTTATGGCATAGTGAGGATATTATATAGTAGGTGTAACCAATTAGTATATTTAGTTGAAATTTCAGCTTGTGTTGTAAGCGGTCGTGGTCATCATGTTCCCACGCCATGCTTGAACTCACGTGTTGCCGCAAGTAGCATCCATATCACCTCTACCTCTCCGTTCACTATTACAGCTAAGCAGCTGAAATCTTTTCTATTATTTCTTTAATTGAGAAAATTATAGATCAGTCGAATAGATTTAGTTTATTTGATTTGAGATATCTAACGTAATATGTTAGCCTCATAAAAGTCAAATGAGAATTATTGCTTGATTAATCAACATATAATCGTTTTACCATTAATCAATTCATCTAATGTTTCTTAATAGTATTTAGTAGAATTACAAATTTTTATTCTAGGAAGAACCAGCCTCGATGAAGCGTACTGGGAGTAGATTACTTCTGGTATTAACCCCCAATTTTGTGAAGGACGGAAAGTTTATTCTCGAACATTAATATTATACAGCCCATTAGCGTTTAAAGAATAATCTTTAATAGTTTCTTATTCATAGGCACTGGTATTTTAGTCCTTATCATTTAACTTCATCTGTTTCCCTTTTCAGTCTAAATAGGGTGGTCCATCGATTAATCTAAATTAATCTATTAATTAAATATCAATCAATTAATAGAGAGTAAGCTTTCCTCCCAACAGTGGTGAAGGGTGTTGGGTGTGGTGGTGTTGGGTGTTGGTTGTGGTGGTGCTGGGTGTTGGGTGTGGTGCTGCTGGGTGTTGGGTGTGGTGGTGCTGGGTGTTGGGTGTGGTCGTGCTGAGTGTTGGGTGTGGTGGTGCTGGATGTTGGGTGTGATGGTGCTGGGCGTTGGTGTAGTGGTGCTGGGTGTTGGGTGTGGTGGTGCTGGGTGTTGGGTGTGGTGGTGCTGGATGTTGGGTGTGGTGGTGCTGGGTGTTGGGTGTGGTGGTGCTGGATGTTGGGTGTGGTGGTGCTGGGTGTTGGGTGTGATGGTGCTGGGCGTTGGTGTGGTGGTGCTGGGTGTTGGGTGTGGTGGTGCTGGGTGTTGGGTGTGGTGGTGCTGGGTGTTGGGTGTGATGGTGCTGGGTGTAGGGTGTGGTGTTGCTGGGTGTTGGGTGTGGTGGTGCTGGGTGTTGGGTGTGGTGGTGCTGGGTGTTGGGTGTGGTGGTGCGTAAAGCACACACACGGTCCCACGTGAAGCATACACACGGGCCCACGTGAAGCACACACTCGGTCACAGGTGAAGCACACACTCGGTCCCACGTGAAGCACACACACACGGTCCCAAGTGAAGCACACACACACGGTCCCACGTGAAGCACACACACACGGTCCCACGAAAAGCACACTCACACGGTCCCACGTGAAGCACACTCACACGGTCCCACTTGAAGCACACACACAGTCCCACGTGAAGCACACACACGGTCCCACGTGAAGCACTCACACAGTCCCAAGTGAAGCACACTCACACGGTCCCACGTTAAGCAGACACACGGTCCCACGTGAAGCACACACTCGTTCCCACTTGAAGCACACACACAGTCCCACGTGAAGCACACACACAGTCCCACGTGAAGCACACACACAGTCCCACGTGAAGCACACACACAGTCCCATGTGAAGCACACACACACACGGTCCCACATGAAGCACACACACACGGTCCCACATGAAGCACACACACAGTCCCACGTGAAGCACACACACACCGTCCCACATGAACATGAAGCACACACACACCGTCCCACATGAACATGAAGCACACACACAGTCCCACGTGAAGCACACACACACGGTCCCAAGTGAAGCACACATACACGGTCCCACATGAAGCACACACACGGTCCCACGTGAAGCACACACTCGGTCCCACATGAAGCACACACACACGGTCCCACATGAAGCACACACACACGGTTCCACATGAAGCATACACACGGTCCCACATGAAGCACACTCACACGGTCCCACATGAAGCACACACACACGGTCCCACGTGAAGCACACACACAGTCCCACATGAAGCACACACACAGTCCCACATGAAGCACACACACAGTCCCACGTGAAGCCCACACACACGGCCCCACGTGAAGCACACACACAATCCCACATGAAGCACACACACACGGCCCCACGTGAAGCACACACACAGTCCCACATGAAGCACACACACGGCTCCACATGAAGCACACACACAGTCCCACGTGAAACACACACACACGGTCCCACATTAAGCACACACACACGGCCCCACGTGAAGCACACACACACGGTCCCACGTGAAGCACACACACAGTCCCATGTGAAACACACAAACACGGTCCCACATGAAGCACACACACACGGTCCCACGTGAAGCACACACACAGTCCCATGTGAAACACACAAACACGGTCCCACATGAAGCACACACACACGGCTCCACATGAAGCACACACACACGGCTCCACATGAAGCACACACACAGTCCCACGTGAAGCACACACACACGGCCCCACGTGAAGCACACACACACAGTCCCACATGTAGCACACACACACGGTCCCACATGAAGCACACACACACGGTCCCACGTGAAGCACACACACACGGTCCCACATGTAGCACACACACACGGTCCCACATGAAGCACACACACACGGTCCCACGTGAAGCACACACACACGGTCCCACGTGAAGCACACACACATAGTCCCACATGAAGCACACACACGGTCCCACATGAAACACACACACAGTCCCACGTGAAGCACACACACAGTCCCACGTGAAACACACACACAGTCCCACGTGAAACACACACACACGGCCCCACGTGAAGCACACACACAGTCCCACATGAAGCACACACGGCTCCACATGAAGCACACACACAGTCCCACGTGAAGCACACTCACACGGTCCCACATGAAGCACACACACGGTCCTACATGAAGCACACACACACACACGGTCCTACATGAAGCACACACACAGTCCCACGTGAAGCACACTCACAGTCCCACGTGAAGCACACACACACGGTCCCACATGAAGCACACACACACGGTCCCACGTGAAGCACACACACAAGGTCCCACATGATGCACACACACAGTCCCACGTGAAGCACACACACACGGTCCCACGTGAAGCACACACACAGTCCCACGTGAAGCACACACACACGGTCCCACATGAAGCACACACACACGGCCCCACGTGAAGCACACACACAGTCCCACGTGAAGCACACACACACGGTCCCACATGAAGCATACACACGGCCCCACGTGAAGCACACTCACAGTCCCACGTGAAGCACACACACACGGTCCCACATGAAGCACACACACGGTCCCACGTGAAGCACACTCACAGTCCCACGTGAAGCACACACACACGGTCCCACGTGAAGCACACGCACTGTCCCACGTGAAGCACACACACACAGTCCCACGTGAAGCACACACACACGGTCCCACGTGAAGCACACACACGGTCCCACGTGAAGCACTCACACACACAGTCCCACGTGAAGCACACACACACGGTCCCACATGAAGCACACACACGGTCCCACGTGAAGCACACTCACAGTCCCACGTGAAGCACACACACACGGTCCCACGTGAAGCACACACACTGTCCCACGTGAAGCACACACACACAGTCCCACGTGAAGCACACACACACGGTCCTGTGTGAAGCACACACACAGTCCCACGTGAAGCACTCACACACACAGTCCCACGTGAAGCACACACACACGGTCCTACATGAAGCACACACACGGTCCCACGTGAAGCACACTCACAGTCCCACGTGAAGCACACACACACGGTCCCACGTGAAGCACACACACTGTCCCACGTGAAGCACACACACACAGTCCCACGTGAAGCACACACACACGGTCCCACGTGAAGCACACACACAGTCCCACGTGAAGCACTCACACACACAGTCCCACGTGAAGCACACACACACGGTCCCACATGAAGCACACACACACAGTCCCACGTGAAGCACACACACACGGTCCCACGTGAAGCACACACACAGTCCCACGTGAAGCACACACACACGGTCCCAAGTGAAGCACACACACACGGCCCCACGTGAAGCACACACACACGGCCTCACGTGAAGCACACACACAGTCCCACGTGAAGCACACACACACAGTCCCACGTGATGCACACACACACGGTCCCACGTGAAGCACACACACGGTCCCACATGAAGCACACACACACGGTCCCACATGAAGCACACACACGGTCCTACGTGAAGCACACACACACAGTCCCACATGAAGCACACACACTGTCCCACATGAAGCACACACGGTCCCACGTGAAGCACACACGCACAGTCCCACATGAAGCACACACACACGGTCCCACATGAAGCACTCACACAGTCCCACGTGAAGCACACACACAGTCCGACGTGAAGCACACACACACGGTCCCACATAAAGCACACACACACGGTCCCACATGAAGCACTCACACAGTCCCACGTGAAGCACACACACAGTCCTACGTGAAGCACACGTGAGAACAACATAAGACTTAACTAGCCTTGATGTAGAACAGAAAGCAACAAGTGCTCTTCCTCATCAGGTAAATATACCAATGGTACCGCCTACCCGCCGAAGCCGTCAAAACAATGCTACATGTAAAAAATTCAACTGGACAGTTTCTCAGGAATAATGGGGGAACAATTGACGAGCCGTTGGCTTCTTGTCCCTGTCGCGACCACTGTAGATGGTGGTATTCAGGTAAATACAAACATGCATGAAATAATTGGATACATAAAGCATTACATGAGGTTATTCAGCAGAGGGTTGGTGACTGACCAGGCCCAGGAAGATGCAGAAGAGCTGGACGACGTCGGTGTAGGCGACGGAGTAGAGGCCGCCGAAGAGCGTGTACACTACGGCGATGGCGGCCGACACTATGATGGAGAGCGTGTTGTTTATGTCCAGGATGACGGTCAGCGTCGACCCTGAGGAAGAACACACACTGTTATACTGGTTGTTTATGTCCACGATGACGGTCAGCGTCGACCCTGAGGAAGAACACACACTGTTATACTGGTTGTTTATGTCCAGGATGACGGTCAGCGTCGACCCTGAGGAAGAACACACACTGTTATACTGGTTGTTTATGTCCACGATGACGGTCAGCGTCGAAGCTGAGGAAGAACACCCACTGTTATACTGGTTGTTTATATCCAGGATGACGGTCAGTGTCGACCCTGAGGAAGAACACCCACTGTTATACTGGCGGTGAACACGGCCACCTTCTACTTTCCCAAGGGACCCAACACAGCCAGAGACCAGTAAGGTCCGTAGATCTGATCTTCACAAATAATGAAGAAGTAATGATGAACATTACAGTCTGGGACACCCCATACTCACACAAACTCACATCAATACTTGTAATAGGTCTAAATAAAGTATCAAGCGAGAATGGTTACTCAATAAATTAAATTTAATAATAATATGTTAGACTGTAAGCAAAAAAATTAAATATGGAACTTACATACATTTAATTAGGAACTATTCAGATAAAAATACCACACAAGGAATAGAACAACTGACTGTCGGAGCTTATAATGTCAGCTTGGAATATGTTCCTTTGTGGAAAGTCAGAAAGAGAACCAGCTTAATAAAAGAAGAGAACGCAGACGGCACTACAAAACAAGGAACAAATAACGGAAATGCTTAAGCAGACAAGAGTCTCCCAACAAAGAAAGAATCATTTAAAGAGGGAGAGTGAAGACACTGAACAGAGACTGAAACGAACATCAGAGTGAAGAAATGCAACTAGGATAGAAAGTCATGCAAGAGGTACAGAAAAATACAATATATTTCTTCACATTTGTGAAATCGAAATAAAAATCTTCCCACGGAATTGGACCTGTAATTACAAGTGAAGGTTCATGCACAAATGACGACCATAGAAGACGACCACAGACTACGACTACAGACTACGACCACAGAGGGCGACCACAGAAGACGACCACACAAGACGACCACACAAGACGACCATAGAGGACGAACACAGAAGAACACAGAAGACGACCAAAGAGGACGACCACAGAGGACGACCACAGAGGACGAACACTGAAGACGACCACAGAGCACTGAACACAGACGACCACTGAACAGTCTCTGTTCAGTGTCTTCACTCTCCCTCTTTAAATGATTCTTTCTTTGTTGGGAGACTCTTGTCTGCTTAAGCATTTCCGTTATTTGTTCCTTGTTTTGTAGTGCCGTCTGCGTTCTCTTCTTTTATTAAGCTGGTTCTCTTTCTGACTTTCCACAACCACAGAGCTTTCTGACTTCACCACAGAGGATGAACACAGAAGTCAAACACAGAAGACCACAGAGGACGACCACAGAGGACGACCACATAAGACCACAGAGGACGACCACAGAAGACCACAGAGGACGACCACAGAAGACCACAGAGGACGACCACAGAAGACCACAAAGGACGACCATAGAAGACGACCACAGAAGACCAAAGAGGACGACAACCACAGAAGATCACAGAGGACGACCACATAAGACCACAGAGGACGACCACAGAGGACGACCACAGAGGACGACCGCAGAGGACGACCACAGAAGACGACCACAGAGGGCGACCACAGAAGACGACCACAGAAGACGACCGCAGAGGATGATCATAGAAGACGACAACAGAGGACGACCACAGAAGACCACAGAGGACGACCATAGAAGACGACCACAGAAGACCACAGAGGACGACCAAATAAGACGACCACAGAGGATGACCACAGAAGACCACAAAGGACGACAACAGAGGACAACCACAGAAGACCACAGAGGAAGACCACAGAGGACGACCACAGAGGACGACCGCAGAGGACGACCACAGAAGACCACAGAGGACGACCACAGAAGACGACCGCAGAGGACGATCATAGAAGACGACAACAGAGGACGACCACAGAAGACCACAGAGGACGACCATATAAGACGACCACAGAGGATGACCACAGAAGACGACAACGAAAAACGACCACAGAAGACGACCATAGAAGACAACAATGGAAAACGATCACAGAAGACGACCATATAAGACGACCACAGAGGACGACCATAGTAGACGGCCGTAAAAGACCACAGAGGACGACCACAGAGGACGACCACAGAGGACGACCAAATAAGACTACAACGGAAAACTACCACAGAAGACGACAACGGAAAACGACCACAGAAGACGACCATATAAGACGACCACAGAAGACGACCATAGAAGACGACCACAGAAGACGACCATAGAAGACGACCACAGAGGACGACCACAGAGGACGACCATAGAAGACAACCACAGAAGACGACCATAGAGGACGACCCCCATAGGACGACAGAGAACAAGCAGTATGAGGACATGTTCAGCACCCTAATAAACAACATGAAAGTGGAAGGTACGGACAGCTTCTTTATGCATGACATCCAAACCCCTGAGAATCTCACTGACATTAACAATAACGCTGCACATTTTGAAAGAGAAAAGTCAGCACGCCCATGCACTCGGCTCCGGGTCCAGACTCCTGGAACTCAATGTTTATAAAGAAATGCAAAGTGACAGTAGCACAGGCACTCAGTGTAGCGTGGATACATATCTTGGACACCGGGGAAATACCAGAAGCGCTTATATCAACAGATACAGCTGCCTATACAAGGGGAACAAAACATTGGCTAAGAATTATATACAAGTCGCACTAACAAGGGAGGACGACCACATAGCCAACTTTTTGAGAGCATGATCATGAGTCAGGAAACCAATGACCTCCACAACCCAGGTCAACGAGGACTTAGAGCGGGAAGATCATGCCTTTCATAGCTACTCGTCTACTGTGTCAAAATCATTGATGCATTAGAAGAAAAACAAACTGCAGATGTGGTATACATATACTTCACAAAGGCATTTGATAAATGTGACCATGGAGTGATAGCCCACAAAGTGAAGTTAATAGGAATAACAGGTAAAGTAGGACGGTGGATATTTATTCAGTTTTCTGTCAAACAGAACGCAAAGAGTGACAATCAAATAAAGTCGAGTCCAAGCACTTTTAAAAGCTCTGTACCTTAGGGCATAGTCCTTGCGCCACTGTTTTTCCTTATTCTTATATCAGATATAGACAAAAACCAAAGTTACATTGGAAAACTACGAGCTGATATTAATAAAGCTTTTCATTCGGCAGCAGAAAATAGCTTGATATTTAACAGTGAAAAATTCAAGAGTCTTAATTATGGTGTAAATGAAGACCTTAAAGAAAATACAGGGAACAAGACAATAAAATCTGCCCATAGCAGGATTTGCAACATGTGTAACATCTGGGAATAATGATTTATTACGACCTAACTTTAAGAGAGGATAACCAAGCAAATATAGCATTTGCTAGATTCTATAATGTTGGATTACGAGAACCTTCAAATCCAGGGATCCCATCACAATTATTGTACTGTTCAAATCACTTGTGTTGTCCCGTCTTGAGTACTGCTCAGTACTCACTTTCCCCTTCAGAGCAGGAGAGATTGTTAAAATAGAGGGAATACAGAGGACATATCCGTGGTCTCCGTGGCAGTAGTGGTAAGACTGTCTGTCTTACTGTCACTGTTACTGTCTTACTGTTACTGTCTGTACTGACACGGAGACTGTCTTCGACAGTCTCCGTGGTGTAGTGGTAAGACACTCGTCTGGCGTTCCGCGAGCGCTTTGTCATGGGTTCGTATCCTGGCCGGGGAGGATTTACTGGGAGCAAATCCTTAAATGTAGCCTCTGTTTAACGCAACAGTAAAATGTGTACTTGGTTGTAACAACGATTTTTCGCGGCGGGAATCGTATTCCAGGGACCATCCCGAAACGCTACGCATACTAGTGGCTGTACAAGAATGTAACAACTCTTGTATATATCTCAACAAAAAACAATATATATATACGGTATACAAAGACATGGTAAAGCATCTTAACTATTAGGACCGTCTTAACCCTTACACTGCTCAGGGGTCATATGGACATTTACACCCCTGTGCGCAAGAAAAAAAAAAATTCAAAAAAATTTTTTCGTCTTCTAAACATGTTAATTTGTGTCCCCTGAGCACGGAAAAAATAAAAAAAAAATCGTAGGTGACATATTTTGGGCGCAATTGACCGAGGAAGTCTGGCAAAAAGTGGGCGTTGACAGAGCGGTCGTCAGACCCGGTCAGCGTCACCCGCGTTGACAGATGGGAGTTGCCACAAAGATATTATTACCTAATTGTTTCAATGTCTCCGATTGATTTTTTCTTAGTTTTTTTGCAGTAATATTATTCAATAGTGTGTATTGTAATATATTTATATAATAAAAGTGGTTAATAATCGCTATACTCAAAAGTATGATGTGCGTATTAGTGATTCAATTATTATGTTTATAAAACAATAAACAAATAGTTTTGCTGCTATTACACTCTATACACAGGTTATATATAAGTATTGGCATGTTTTGGTCACCATAACGAACCACTAAGTTGGTATTGAGAGTCGAAAAGCAACGAGGAGTTACCGCCACACACCAGCCAGCCACTCACTGCCACTCCCTCAACACACGCACTAAACTTTCTCCCCCAACAATACCAGTTGTGGTGTTATTACACTATATACAGACGTTATATATAAGTATGAGTATATTTTGTTCACCACAACTGTACAGCTAAGCTGATATAGTTAGTTCAGGCACTAAGAGTCGTCGCTATACACAGATGGCGGCTGGCGGCTCCCTCACTCTTTCAAGGTCACACGCACTAAACTTTCTCCCCCAACAATACCAGTTGTGGTGTTATTACACTATATACAGACGTTATATATAAATATCTACATGTTTTATGCACCGTAACTGTACACCTAAGCTTGTAGAGCGCCCAAAGAGCATAGTGGCCACCCTCTAAACAGCTAGAGAAATCGTGCAGACGACGTCACCTCCGTCACCCATATGGCTCCTCCCAGCATAATCCTTTTGCTGTTATTACACTAATACACACATTATATATAAGTATCTACATTTGTGTTCACCATAGAGAACCACTGACCTAGTATGGTGAACGCAAACAATAACAGGTGGCCACACAGTCAGTAAACGATGCTGTCTCCCTCCGTCTCTCAGCATCACTCCTCACACAGCGCTAATTATTACAACAATCCTGCTATTATCACAACCCTGGTTATTTATATCACAGTCATTGGTCATCTGTAATATTGTCATCGCTAAATAATAACAATTATATATTTATTTTGACATTTTTCGGCGATGCTGTGGGCACAAGCTGAACATCAATGCTGTTCGCTCATGCTGCGTGCGCCGGCCTTGGTTGCTCCAACAGTACTGTGCCTCTCACACCTGAGAATATTGCCCACGATTTTTTTTTAAAATGGCATCTGTTTACAAGAGCCCTGAGGAAGCTACTGTGAACCCCGTGTAGCCGCGGGCCATTTGAATCAGGCCTGGCACCCTATGGCGTATATATACGCCATGCGCACCATGGGACATGTTACTCAGGGCGTATATATACGCCATGCGCAGTTTAAGGGTTAAAGCTCTCAAAATGTACTCCCTAGAAAGGAGATGAGAGAAGTATCACATAATATATATTTCTGGGAAATACTGCAGGGCCAGGTCCCTAATTTACACAGTAAAATAACAACATAACGGAGTGAACGATGTGGAAGAAAACACAGAAGAGAACCAGTGATGTCGGGAAACCGACACACACACAACCACACACACACAAATAACACAGTCTCCCCTAGTCTGTACTCCCTTCAGGATGGAAAATGGGAGACTCCGTGACGTCATCGACTCCGTGACGTCATGGAAGTCATCGTATATTTACATTATGAAACATTGTTAATAGACTAGTTTAGTCTCTAGAGTTAACAAAAAATTAATCAATAAGACTGAATATAATTATTTACACATTATTGTAGCTAGGTTCCCTCGTTAATGTAAAATTACTTTGAGTGAGGAACCAGAGCATAAGGGCGTTGGCCCGAGTGGGGAGGAAGGCGTCCACATCTAAATAATAACAACCAGGGATCAGCCTACCACGCTGTCTTGGTTAACTGGTGTAAACAGCTAGACACCCTATTTACGTGTCAACACCAGCAACACAGCCTAACAACATCACAACAACGACTGTATCCGTCTACCAAGTATTGTATATTATTCTAGTGCACTGTTTAATATTAATAGTAGATGGTTAGGTCGTAGGAGATCCCCAAATACAACGTACGTGTACTCCATTACAACCCTCACAGTTCATGTCATACCTGTAATTGATATGTTTAGGGAACTTTGATTAATTCCTTGCATCCCATACAGGTAAATTGTGAGAGGAGCATCAAGAGTAGAGCAGACAGTTGGCTCATACACATTAACTATTGCTTGCCAGGCATTCTCCCCACAAGCCGCCATTACGTGGCACCAGGAGGCACCGGGCCACACCCAATCTGAGGCTACACCTACAAGCCTTACCAGGCCCATTCTACTGGCATAGCTAAGCCATTTATGCTTTTAGTAGTAGTAGTCATAATTAATTATTATATTAGTAGATTAGACCACCATATGTGGTATACTGAAATAACTGAAATAACAGATTAAAAGGTAAACAATTGGTAGTTTAAGAAGGAGCCATAACAAAGTGGTTTAGGCTACCAATTGTCCCTCCCAATAGTGTGTAAGAAGATTTCAGGCAGTTTACCAGTATATACAGTCCACTTAATTAATTCTTACTTACTAAGAAAATAAATAAGACATAACTTTATTTTATTAAATCAATTTGAAAAGAGAGATTAGCTGCCTGGAATTTCCCCACATTATTTTGGTCCTTCGGAACCGGATTATTTAGTCCTTTGAAACTAGATTATACATACATATAGTGCAATATTACCTACACACATTATAGCAGGAAGACACTGCTATATTTTTTGCATTTTTCTAGCCTAACTTTTCAATCTCATAGCAAACAGAACTCACAACAAGCACTATTATTGTTCTAGCAGTACCAAAGGAACAATTGTGCTTTTTTACATTTCATTACAAGAGGTTGATAAGAGGCTACTTTACTTATAAGTTACTTATAAATGTTTTTTTTGTAATTATTGCATTATTATTGCCATTACTGTAACATTTACTGCATGCCACATTATTAACAACTAATTCTTGCACAAGGGTAGAACATTTTAGGCTGGTGTTGTACAGCAACCTAGTCTAATTTATTGTGCTAACCTGGTGTAAGGGTAAGAATTTTACACTTGTCTAGAGTTGAACACATATTACAACCTAGCAAGTACATATTTTTTATGCAGTATTTAAGACAACCCGAGTTGTGTTGTCAATATGATATCAATATAACATTAGTACAATTTAACTATAATCATTTCACCTTTGAGTGTTAACCTGTGTCTCTGTACCAACCAAGAGTGATAATGATGGGCTAACTTGCGGATACCAGCATTGATACAGGTCTACCACTCAAATTATAGTGTGTATGATTATACAGTGTATATTTCAATAAATGATAAAGTAGCTCTAGTTCGGAAACTAGTGGCTTTACTAATACAAGTGCCATAAATAGTCCTGACACTAGTCTATACGACTAACAAGTACTTCCAAGATGTCTACTGTCAAAAATGTCCAAATAACCCTCACAGGATTGAGGGATCATTTATCACGGCAGATTAGCACATGTGAAGACATGAGTAAACAAACTCCAGTTAACTATGTAGCATTGGAAAATTATCTTAAGCTTACACGGAACAAATATGACCGTGTGTTGCAACAAATGAAAGAATATCAAGTTTTACTTCAGAATACCAGTGTTGATGGAGAAACATTACAAGATGTTATACAAGAACATTCCGATTATGAAGATGCAATGTTTAAAGAGTTGCAACACTTTGATGATATCATACATGCCCATAAAGCCAATATAAATATTGCAACCACAACTTCCCAGAACCAGACAGCACCAGAAGTCAAATTGCCATCACTTAGTTTACCAACTTTTTCTGGAACAGAAGACGAGAGTTGGGACGGTTTCTGGAGCAAATTTGTCGATTCTGTGGATTCTAATGCTAATGTGCCAAAAACAACAAAGTTTACATACTTACAGAGTGTCTTGAAGGATGAAGCGTATCAGGTAGTCTGTAATCTAAATCACACAGATGATGATTATGACAATGCAGTGCAACTCCTGAAAGATAATTACGCTAAACCTGAAAGGACTATCAGAATTCTAACACAGAGACTGTTAGACATTAAACCTCCAAATAATACTGCAGTCTCACTCCAAACCTTCAGATTGGAGCTTGAGTCCATGCTCAAGGCACTTAATTAAAATAAAGTGAACTTGGATGAGTCAGACTGGATAATACAAGTCCATATGACACGAAAATTACCCAGGGACATACTGGATAAGTTGTTTGTATTAGTAGGTAAGTCATCCTTGACTGTAAATGAGATTACAAAGGGTTTACAAACCATCATAGAACGAGAAAGAGTTAATCCAGAAGAAAAAACGACATCTAAACCTACGTCTGCTACTAATAGTAAACAACAGAGTACAAACAGTACTCCAAACAAAGCTAAGACATCTTCCCCCTCCACAAAGTGGAATCAGGGCAGTGTAGGAACATATGCAGTTGGTCCCTCTAAACCTACAGTTAACGCGTCACCCAAGACGGTGACTCCTCAAGATACTGTTAACGTCTGGAGACCATGTGTGGTTTGTGAGCAATCACATTCCATGTACAATTGCAGACGCTACCCTGATCGTGCAACACGCATAAAACGACTCAAGGATTTACATAGATGTAGCAAGTGTATAAGGGAACATCATCCCGACAATTGCACAACATGCAATGCGCATCTGCACTAAGTGCCATAAGGGTCAACACCATACTGCACTTTGTGGGGACACAAGTATAAAGTCTCCCAAACCACAGGAGGAGGAAGGAGCTACAGCATCAGTAAAGCTTTGTACTGTGTTACCTGACATAAGTGTCTTCACGACAAGGTCTAACCATGAATCAGCTCTACCTACTGCACGATTGATCATTAGAAATGGAAAGAATAAAGCCACCGTACGTGGATTATTTGATCAGGGGTCCCAACTGACCTTTATATCCAAGGAGTTGGTAGATAAACTGAAACTTACACCTGTAGAGGAGACACGGATAAACATAGCAGGATTCCTGACTAACTCAGGAGCCCGAACTTACAGGGTAGTACGACCCACAGTACGATTAGGAGGTTATGTACGAAAAGTACCAGCACTGGTAGTAGATAGATTCCCAACAGACCTGTATATAGAAGGTCTAGGAACAACAGCCAAATTCCTGGAAGAAAAGGGAATTCCTTTGGCTGATAACATTACATCGGACAACCTTTCCAATATTGGAATCCTTATGGGATCAGATGTCTACCATAAGTTTATCATAGGAAAGGAAGATTACCACTGGTATGAACGTGTTACCATCTGCAGGTGGCTATTTACTAACAGGCCCAGTATTACGGCTAAAACAACCCGCACCTGTGGATCACCAACATGCCAACACAGTAATGGTTGCATGACTAGGAGAACTAGTCTCCACTGCAACTCAGAGACATTTCCGAGGATGAGCTTGATCCCCCAGTATATAAACCTATGGGACCTGGCAACTCTCGGCATTGTCCCTGAACAACCTAGCCCAGATGATGACTGGACTTATAAACAATACCTAGACTCAGTTATCTACAGAGATAATCAGTACTGGGTCAGGTTACCATGGAAGCTGAATCACCCTCAGCTACCCATCAACTACTTCATGGCACAAAATCAATTAAGATCACAGGTGTTACGTTTACAAAGGACAACCTGAGAACTTGAAGTTGTACCATGAAATAATACAGAAGCAGCTCGATGACAAATTTATCGAAGTTGTAACAAATGATAACCCAAAGGAAGGACATTATCTGCCACACCACCATGTTCAGAAGAATTCTGCTACTACCCCACTACGGATAGTATTTAATTGCAGCGCTAAGATGGGGCAGAATAGTGTTTCGTTAAATGATTGCCTTCAAACAGGTCCAAGCCTAACACAAAGGCTTTATGACGTGCTGTTAAAGTTTCGTATAAGGGACTTATGCATATACGGCCGACATTAGCAAGGCATTCCTTAGGGTAGGTCTTCAAGAAGAAGACTGGAACTACACAAAGTTTCCTATGGATTAAGGATCCTAATGATCCAAACAGTGAAATAATCACTTATCGGTTTGCAGTCTGTTTTGTTCGGAGCCACAAGCTCACCATTTCTGCTTCAAGCTACCTTGGATACGCACTTGAAGAAGTCCAATAGCCCGAACAAGACAGAAATTAGCGAAAACCTGTATGTGGATAACTTTCAAGGAACAGCCAACAGTGAAAGTAAGCTGTTGGACATATACCATGAGGCCAATCGAGAATTAATGGGAGCCAATATGCCTCTCCAGTTTTGGGTCTCTATCAATGACAAATTAAAACAACTGATCACAACTGAATTTCCCGACTACCAAGTACCCGAGATGACAAAGGTACTAGGTGTCCAATGGAACACGACAACCGATCAGTTGACAATCAAGTCAGTGGAGACAGATACCACTAACTTAACAATGAGGAAATTGTTATCACAAGTCAGCAAACCCTTCGACCCATTAGGCTTATTAAGTCCAATACTAATTAATGGGAAGATGATAATACAGGAATGTTGGCAACAAAAGATAGGCTGGGATGATCTTCTAACACCTCCCCTACAGGAAAAATGGCAAGGGTTAGTGAAAGATTTAAGTATCCTAGAGTCTGTCAAGTTCACTAGGAACACAGTAGTAAATGAAAAAGGAACCAATTAAGCTGCATGTATTTTGTGATGCCTCAGGAAAGGCTTATGGTACAGTAGCTTACCTGGTCTCAAATGGGCAAGCCAATTTGCTCACATCAAAGGCCAGAGTGGCACCTTTAAAGAAAAGATCACTGCCACAACTGGAATTAACAGCCCTACTGCTAGGTGTAAGATTGGCTCATTATCTGATCAAGGCCTTAAGCCACATCCACTTTAAAGAAACAGTTAGTATGGTCAGATAATGAGGCAGTGCTACAGTGGGATTAAAAACAATAACAGTAAGAATCCTTATGTGAGTAACCACGTTAAGGAAATACGAGAGTTGTCAGCAGGGTATAAACTAAGATATGTACCTACTAAAGAGAATCCAGCTGACTATCTCTCCCGAGGCCTGACTTTACGGCAATTAACAAAGGCAGAGATGTAGGTTCAATGGACCTCAGTGGCTAATCAGCGACCAGTGGCCTGAACAAAAGCCACAAGTCATTGTGACCAATGTCACTGTTCCCACTGAGAACCCGGAACTACCTCGGACTTTGGTAATTGATCCTGCTCGGTACTCTGAACTGAACTAAACTTGTAGGTGTCACCCAAGTAGTGTTTGATTTTCTAAAGAAAATAGGAATCAAGCATAAATTCCCTAGTGCCTTGAGGTACTGGGTTAAAAGAGCTCAGACCGACACATTCGGGACAGAAATTGACAATGTTCCTAAGAAGCTACAACATGATCTGGGTCTCTGGTTAGACACTGACAATTATAACTTGATAAGATGCGGAGGACGCTTACAACATGCTGACATAGATCTGGAAGCAAAAAATCCAATATTGCTCCCTCGTCACCACATAGTAAGCAAACTAATTGTGTTACATATACACAAATACTGCACTCTGCATGGTGGGGTATTAGATACTCTCACAGAATTAAGACAACAGTACTGGCTACCCCAAGGTAGACAGACAGTAAAATCCATAATCAAATCCTGTGTTAGTATGCCGGAGATACGATGCCAGAGTGTGTCCATATCCTGGCCCTCCTCCACTTCCGAAGGAACGAGTCGTACATATTCATCCTTTTGAGACAACAGGAGTAGATTTCACAGGAGCACTAACACTGACAGGCACTAAAGACAAGAAACCAGTAAAGGCCTATATCTGTCTTTTTACTTGTGCCACAACAAGGGCAGTCCATCTAGAAGTGACTCCCGATATGAGTGCCAAAGCATTCTTACAGGCTTTCCGCAGGTTTGCTTCAAGTAGATCTTGTCCCAAGTTAATGATTTCAGACAATGTGTCCAACTTGGTGGCAGGAGAAGCATGCTTGAGGAAAATCTGGACACACCCAAAGGTACGCAGAGCCCTAACTCAATGGCAGTGCTATTGGAAATTCATACCTCCCAGAGCACCATGGCATGGAGGCTTCTATGAACGCATGGTTGGTACGGTAAAACGGTCTTTACGGAAAACCCTACACCGCCAAAAGATTGACCTTCAGGAGCTTCAAACAGTAATCATAGAAATAGAAGCACGAGTTAACAACCGACCACTTACCTACCTCTCTGATGATGTTTTGCAGCGTGAACCATTAAGGCCAGCTCATCTGATGTATGGGAGACCTCTCAAAACACTTGTGTCCCTTACGGATGAGGAACCAGAGGATCCTTCATATGTCAAAGAGAGTGATTTGGTTCAACGTTTCAAACATCTTTCAAGGGTGATAAGTCGGTGGAATGACGTATGGACTCGTGAATACCTAACAGCTCTGAGGGAGTATCATTACGGGGCAAACAATCCCTATAACAGAATTAACTTGAACCCTGGTGACATAGTTCTGGTGGATAGTGACGGACCACGCTCGGAGTGGCCTATAGGAGAAATAGTCTCTGTTCATCCAGACAGCCAGGGCATCTTGAGAATAGTGAAAGTAAAATGCAAAGGCAACACTACTCTCAAAACTTTAGAGAAATTAGTACCTTTAGAACTGGGCAGGAAAGAAGATGTACAGCGACTTCCAGCACCCGATACGCCAGTACGGGACATACGTCCCCAACGGACTGCTGCACAACAATGTAAACTCAAATTAAAGCAGCACTATAATTCTGAGGGAGAAGAATAAAGTGATCGCAGTCCTTACCGGGACTTCGACCCGTGTTCTGCCCCCTGGGAATTATGTCGGGAAACCGACACACACACAACCACACACACACAAATAACACAGTCTCCCCTAGTCTGTACTCCCTTCAGGATGGAAAATGGGAGACTCCGTGACGTCATCGACTCCGTGACGTCATGGAAGTCATCGTATATTTACATTATGAAACATTGTTAATAGACTAGTTTAGTCTCTAGAGTTAACAAAAAATTAATCAATAAGACTGAATATAATTATTTACACAGTATTGTAGCTAGGTTCCCTCGTTAATGTAAAATTACTTTGAGTGAGGAACCAGAGCATAAGGGCGTTGGCCCGAGTGGGGAGGAAGGCGTCCACATCTTAATAATAACAACCAGGGATCAGCCTACCACGCTGTCTTGGTTAACTGGTGTAAACAGCTACACACCCTATTTACGTGTCAACACCAGCAACACAGCCTAACAACATCACAACAACGACTGTATCCGTCTACCAAGTATAGTATATTATTCTAGTGCACTGTTTAATATTAATAGTAGATTGTTAGGTCGTAGGAGATCCCCAAATACAACGTACGTGTACTCCATTACAACCCTCACAGTTCATGTCATACCTGTAATTGATATGTTTAGGGAACTTTGATTAATTCCTTGCATCCCATACAGGTAAATTGTGAGAGGAGCATCAAGAGTAGAGCAGACAGTTGGCTCATACACATTAACTATTGCTTGCCAGGCATTCTCCCCACAAGCCGCCATTACGTGGCACCAGGAGGCACCGGGCCACACCCAATCTGAGGCTACACCTACAAGCCTTACCAGGCCCATTCTACTGGCATAGCTAAGCCATTTATGCTTTTAGTAGTAGTAGTCATAATTAATTATTATATTAGTAGATTAGACCACCATATGTGGTATACTGAAATAACTGAAATAACAGATTAAAAGGTAAACAATTGGTAGTTTAAGAAGGAGCCATAACAAAGTGGTTTAGGCTACCAATTGTCCCTCCCAATAGTGTGTAAGAAGATTTCAGGCAGTTTACCAGTATATACAGTCCACTTAATTAATTCTTACTTACTAAGAAAATAAATAAGACATAACTTTATTTTATTAAATCAATTTGAAAAAGAGAGATTAGCTGCCTGGAATTTCCCCACATTATTTTGGTCCTTCGGAACCGGATTATTTAGTCCTTTGAAACTAGATTATACATACATATAGTGCAATATTACCTACACACATTATAGCAGGAAGACACTGCTATATTTTTTGCATTTTTCTAGCCTAACTTTTCAATCTCATAGCAAACAGAACTCACAACAAGCACTATTATTGTTCTAGCAGTACCAAAGGAACAATTGTGCTTTTTTACATTTCATTACAAGAGGTTGATAAGAGGCTACTTTACTTATAAGTTACTTATAAATGTTTTTTTGTAATTATTGCATTATTATTGCCATTACTGTAACATTTACTGCATGCCACATTATTAACAACTAATTCTTGCACAAGGGTAGAACATTTTAGGCTGGTGTTGTACAGCAACCTAGTCTAATTTATTGTGCTAACCTGGTGTAAGGGTAAGAATTTTACACTTGTCTAGAGTTGAACACATATTACAACCTAGCAAGTACATATTTTTTATGCAGTATTTAAGACAACCCGAGTTGTGTTGTCAATATGATATCAATATAACATTAGTACAATTTAACTATAATCATTTCACCTTTGAGTGTTAACCTGTGTCTCTGTACCAACCAAGAGTGATAATGATGGGCTAACTTGCGGATACCAGCATTGATACAGGTCTACCACTCAAATTATAGTGTGTATGATTATACAGTGTATATTTCAATAAATGAAAAGTAGCTCTAGTTCGGAAACTAGTGGCTTTACTAATACAAGTGCCATAAATAGTCCTGACACTAGTCTATACGACTAACAAGTACTTCCAAGATGTCTACTGTCAAAAATGTCCAAATAACCCTCACAGGATTGAGGGATCATTTATCACGGCAGATTAGCACATGTGAAGACATGAGTAAACAAACTCCAGTTAACTATGTAGCATTGGAAAATTATCTTAAGCTTACACGGAACAAATATGACCGTGTGTTGCAACAAATGAAAGAATATCAAGTTTTACTTCAGAATACCAGTGTTGATGGAGAAACATTACAAGATGTTATACAAGAACATTCCGATTATGAAGATGCAATGTTTAAAGAGTTGCAACACTTTGATGATATCATACATGCCCATAAAGCCAATATAAATATTGCAACCACAACTTCCCAGAACCAGACAGCACCAGAAGTCAAATTGCCATCACTTAGTTTACCAACTTTTTCTGGAACAGAAGACGAGAGTTGGGACGGTTTCTGGAGCAAATTTGTCGATTCTGTGGATTCTAATGCTAATGTGCCAAAAACAACAAAGTTTACATACTTACAGAGTGTCTTGAAGGATGAAGCGTATCAGGTAGTCTGTAATCTAAATCACACAGATGATGATTATGACAATGCAGTGCAACTCCTGAAAGATAATTACGCTAAACCTGAAAGGACTATCAGAATTCTAACACAGAGACTGTTAGACATTAAACCTCCAAATAATACTGCAGTCTCACTCCAAACCTTCAGATTGGAGCTTGAGTCCATGCTCAAGGCACTTAATTAAAAATAAAGTGAACTTGGATGAGTCAGACTGGATAATACAAGTCCATATGACACGAAAATTACCCAGGGACATACTGGATAAGTTGTTTGTATTAGTAGGTAAGTCATCCTTGACTGTAAATGAGATTACAAAGGGTTTACAAACCATCATAGAACGAGAAAGAGTTAATCCAGAAGAAAAAACGACATCTAAACCTACGTCTGCTACTAATAGTAAACAACAGAGTACAAACAGTACTCCAAACAAAGCTAAGACATCTTCCCCCTCCACAAAGTGGAATCAGGGCAGTGTAGGAACATATGCAGTTGGTCCCTCTAAACCTACAGTTAACGCGTCACCCAAGACGGTGACTCCTCAAGATACTGTTAACGTCTGGAGACCATGTGTGGTTTGTGAGCAATCACATTCCATGTACAATTGCAGACGCTACCCTGATCGTGCAACACGCATAAAACGACTCAAGGATTTACATAGATGTAGCAAGTGTATAAGGGAACATCATCCCGACAATTGCACAACAGCAATGCGCATCTGCACTAAGTGCCATAAGGGTCAACACCATACTGCACTTTGTGGGGACACAAGTATAAAGTCTCCCAAACCACAGGAGGAGGAAGGAGCTACAGCATCAGTAAAGCTTTGTACTGTGTTACCTGACATAAGTGTCTTCACGACAAGGTCTAACCATGAATCAGCTCTACCTACTGCACGATTGATCATTAGAAATGGAAAGAATAAAGCCACCGTACGTGGATTATTTGATCAGGGGTCCCAACTGACCTTTATATCCAAGGAGTTGGTAGATAAACTGAAACTTACACCTGTAGAGGAGACACGGATAAACATAGCAGGATTCCTGACTAACTCAGGAGCCCGAACTTACAGGGTAGTACGACCCACAGTACGATTAGGAGGTTATGTACGAAAAGTACCAGCACTGGTAGTAGATAGATTCCCAACAGACCTGTATATAGAAGGTCTAGGAACAACAGCCAAATTCCTGGAAGAAAAGGGAATTCCTTTGGCTGATAACATTACATCGGACAACCTTTCCAATATTGGAATCCTTATGGGATCAGATGTCTACCATAAGTTTATCATAGGAAAGGAAGATTACCACGGTATGAACGTGTTACCATCTGCAGGTGGCTATTTACTAACAGGCCCAGTATTACGGCTAAAACAACCCGCACCTGTGGATCACCAACATGCCAACACAGTAATGGTTGCATGACTAGGAGAACAGTCTCCACTGCAACTCAGAGACATTTCCGAGGATGAGCTTGATCCCCCAGTATATAAACCATGGGACCTGGCAACTCTCGGCATTGTCCCTGAACAACCTAGCCCAGATGATGACTGGACTTATAAACAATACCTAGACTCAGTTATCTACAGAGATAATCAGTACTGGGTCAGGTTACCATGGAAGCTGAATCACCCTCAGCTACCCATCAACTACTTCATGGCACAAAATCAATTAAGATCACAGGTGTTACGTTTACAAAGACAACCTGAGAACTTGAAGTTGTACCATGAAATAATACAGAAGCAGCTCGATGACAAATTTATCGAAGTTGTAACAAATGATAACCCAAAGGAAGGACATTATCTGCCACACCACCATGTTCAGAAGAATTCTGCTACTACCCCACTACGGATAGTATTTAATTGCAGCGCTAAGATGGGGCAGAATAGTGTTTCGTTAAATGATTGCCTTCAAACAGGTCCAAGCCTAACACAAAGGCTTTATGACGTGCTGTTAAAGTTTTGTATAAGGACTTATGCATATACGGCCGACATTAGCAAGGCATTCCTTAGGGTAGGTCTTCAAGAAGAAGACTGGAACTACACAAAGTTTCTATGGGTTAAGGATCCTAATGATCCAAACAGTGAAATAATCACTTATCGGTTTGCGTCTGTTTTGTTCGGAGCCCACAAGCTCACCATTTCTGCTTCAAGCTACCTTGGATACGCACTTGAAGAAGTCCAATAGCCCGAACAAGACAGAAATTTGCGAAAACCTGTATGTGGATAACTTTCAAGGAACAGCCAACAGTGAAAGTAAGCTGTTGGACATATACCATGAGGCCAATCGAGAATTAATGGGAGCCAATATGCCTCTCCAGTTTTGGGTCTCTAACAATGACAAATTAAAACAACTGATCACAACTGAATTTCCCGACTACCAAGTACCCGAGATGACAAAGGTACTAGGTGTCCAATGGAACACGACAACCGATCAGTTGACAATCAAGTCAGTGGAGACAGATACCACTAACTTAACAATGAGGAAATTGTTATCACAAGTCAGCAAACCCTTCGACCCATTAGGCTTATTAAGTCCAATACTAATTAATGGGAAGATGATAATACAGGAATGTTGGCAACAAAAGATAGGCTGGGATGATCTTCTAACACCTCCCCTACAGGAAAAATGGCAAGGGTTAGTGAAAGATTTAAGTATCCTAGAGTCTGTCAAGTTCACTAGGAACACAGTAGTAAATGAAAAAGAACCAATTAAGCTGCATGTATTTTGTGATGCCTCAGGAAAGGCTTATGGTACAGTAGCTTACCTGGTCTCAAATGGGCAAGCCAATTTGCTCACATCAAAGGCCAGAGTGGCACCTTTAAAGAAAAGATCACTGCCACAACTGGAATTAACAGCCCTACTGCTAGGTGTAAGATTGGCTCATTATCTGATCAAGGCCTTAAGCCACATCCACTTTAAAGAAACAGTTAGTATGGTCAGATAATGAGGCAGTGCTACAGTGGGTTAAAAACAATAACAGTAAGAATCCTTATGTGAGTAACCACGTTAAGGAAATACGAGAGTTGTCAGCAGGGTATAAACTAAGATATGTACCTACTAAAGAGAATCCAGCTGACTATCTCTCCCAAGGCCTGACTTTACGGCAATTAACAAAGGCAGAGATGTGGTTCAATGGACCTCAGTGGCTAATCAGCGACCAGTGGCCTGAACAAAAGCCACAAGTCATTGTGACCAATGTCACTGTTCCCACTGAGAACCCGGAACTACCTCGGACTTTGGTAATTGATCCTGCTCGGTACTCTGAACTGAACAAACTTGTAGGTGTCACCCAAGTAGTGTTTGATTTTCTAAAGAAAATAGGAATCAAGCATAAATTCCCTAGTGCCTTGAGGTACTGGGTTAAAAGAGCTCAGACCGACACATTCGGGACAGAAATTGACAATGTTCCTAAGAAGCTACAACATGATCTGGGTCTCTGGTTAGACACTGACAATTATAACTTGATAAGATGCGGAGGACGCTTACAACATGCTGACATAGATCTGGAAGCAAAAAATCCAATATTGCTCCCTCGTCACCACATAGTAAGCAAACTAATTGTGTTACATATACACAAATACTGCACTCTGCATGGTGGGGTATTAGATACTCTCACAGAATTAAGACAACAGTACTGGCTACCCCAAGGTAGACAGACAGTAAAATCCATAATCAAATCCTGTGTTGTATGCCGGAGATACGATGCCAGAGTGTGTCCATATCCTGGCCCTCCTCCACTTCCGAAGGAACGAGTCGTACATATTCATCCTTTTGAGACAACAGGAGTAGATTTCACAGGAGCACTAACACTGACAGGCACTAAAGACAAGAAACCAGTAAAGGCCTATATCTGTCTTTTTACTTGTGCCACAACAAGGGCAGTCCATCTAGAAGTGACTCCCGATATGAGTGCCAAAGCATTCTTACAGGCTTTCCGCAGGTTTGCTTCAAGTAGATCTTGTCCCAAGTTAATGATTTCAGACAATGTGTCCAACTTGGTGGCAGGAGAAGCATGCTTGAGGAAAATCTGGACACACCCAAAGGTACGCAGAGCCCTAACTCAATGGCAGTGCTATTGGAAATTCATACCTCCCAGAGCACCATGGCATGGAGGCTTCTATGAACGCATGGTTGGTACGGTAAAACGGTCTTTACGGAAAACCCTACACCGCCAAAAGATTGACCTTCAGGAGCTTCAAACAGTAATCATAGAAATAGAAGCACGAGTTAACAACCGACCACTTACCTACCTCTCTGATGATGTTTTGCAGCGTGAACCATTAAGGCCAGCTCATCTGATGTATGGGAGACCTCTCAAAACACTTGTGTCCCTTACGGATGAGGAACCAGAGGATCCTTCATATGTCAAAGAGAGTGATTTGGTTCAACGTTTCAAACATCTTTCAAGGGTGATAAGTCGGTGGAATGACGTATGGACTCGTGAATACCTAACAGCTCTGAGGGAGTATCATTACGGGGCAAACAATCCCTATAACAGAATTAACTTGAACCCTGGTGACATAGTTCTGGTGGATAGTGACGGACCACGCTCGGAGTGGCCTATAGGAGAAATAGTCTCTGTTCATCCAGACAGCCAGGGCATCTTGAGAATAGTGAAAGTAAAATGCAAAGGCAACACTACTCTCAAAACTTTAGAGAAATTAGTACCTTTAGAACTGGGCAGGAAAGAAGATGTACAGCGACTTCCAGCACCCGATACGCCAGTACGGGACATACGTCCCCAACGGACTGCTGCACAACAATGTAAACTCAAATTAAAGCAGCACTATAATTCTGAGGGAGAAGAATAAAGTGATCGCAGTCCTTACCGGGACTTCGACCCGTGTTCTGCCCCCTGGGAATTATGTCGGGAAACCGACACACACACAACCACACACACACAAATAACACAGTCTCCCCTAGTCTGTACTCCCTTCAGGATGGAAAATGGGAGACTCCGTGACGTCATCGACTCCGTGACGTCATGGAAGTCATCGTATATTTACATTATGAAACATTGTTAATAGACTAGTTTAGTCTCTAGAGTTAACAAAAAATTAATCAATAAGACTGAATATAATTATTTACACAGTATTGTAGCTAGGTTCCCTTGTTAATGTAAAATTACTTTGAGTGAGGAACCAGAGCATAAGGGCGTTGGCCCGAGTGGGGAGGAAGGCGTCCACATCTTAATAATAACAACCAGGGATCAGCCTACCACGCTGTCTTGGTTAACTGGTGTAAACAGCTACACACCCTATTTACGTGTCAACACCAGCAACACAGCCTAACAACATCACAACAACGACTGTATCCGTCTACCAAGTATAGTATATTTTTCTAGTGCACTGTTTAATATTAATAGTAGATTGTTAGGTCGTAGGAGATCCCCAAATACAACGTACGTGTACTCCATTACAACCCTCACAGTTCATGTCATACCTGTAATTGATATGTTTAGGGAACTTTGATTAATTCCTTGCATCCCATACAGGTAAATTGTGAGAGGAGCATCAAGAGTAGAGCAGACAGTTGGCTCATACACATTAACTATTGCTTGCCAGGCATTCTCCCCACAAGCCGCCATTACGTGGCACCAGGAGGCACCGGGCCACACCCAATCTGAGGCTACACCTACAAGCCTTACCAGGCCCATTCTACTGGCATAGCTAAGCCATTTATGCTTTTAGTAGTAGTAGTCATAATTAATTATTATATTAGTAGATTAGACCACCATATGTGGTATACTGAAATAACTGAAATAACAGATTAAAAGGTAAACAATTGGTAGTTTAAGAAGGAGCCATAACAAAGTGGTTTAGGCTACCAATTGTCCCTCCCAATAGTGTGTAAGAAGATTTCAGGCAGTTTACCAGTATATACAGTCCACTTAATTAATTCTTACTTACTAAGAATATAAATAAGACATAACTTTATTTTATTAAATCAATTTGAAAAAGAGAGATTAGCTGCCTGGAATTTCCCCACAAGTGAAGAGCAGGGGTGCCATAGGCACAATCAGAGAACACTGTATAAACATCAGAGGTCCACGGCTGGTATATACCCTCCCAGCTATTATTAGCAACTTGCCAGAACTTAAGTGGTAGTTTTCTGCAAGAAATGCCGGACCAAAGAGTCTGTTATGAATATGTGGGGCTGCGGGCCGCTCCAAGCAACAGCCTGGTGGACCAAGTTATCACAAGTTAAGCTTGGTCCCAGGCCAAGCTTCTACTTAGGGAGTAGAAGAACTCACAACGTCATCCATATACAATCCACAGTCCATCCTCCAAATAGACAGTACGTTTTAATACTAAATGTAGTAAGTACAATTCTGACTATCGGCATAGTACAGAAAAACACTTAATCGCCAGCATCGCACCAAAATACTGTGAATATTAGAGCTTACCTGAAAACCTGTCTAGAAAACCACGACCTAACCTAACCTAACCTAACCTTGGGAGTGTAGGAGGTCAAACATGTAAATAGCATTTATTGTTTTCTTAATTACAATTAGTCTTTCAACAAATTATAAAGTAACTCAGGATATTTAAAAAAAATTATAAAACCTCAATTGTTTAATAAAACTTAATAAGAAATTCCTTATATTTAAAACTTGCGTATAGAGAGTTGAACACAAAAACTTCAACCTAAAAATTTTGAGTGTATTAACTTAACAGAAAATGAGGAGAATATATGGGGGAGGTAAATTTAACAGCAAAATTAATTGTATTTATTTATTATGCAGAGAGTCAGGAATGTACTTATTACATTTAGTATTAAAAAAACCTACTGTCTATTCGGAGGAAGGGTTGACAATCCAGGTTTCCGAGAGCACCCAACATACTCAGGGAGCAGTGTGATACAGCGGGCACCCAACATGGGTCAGGGTGCAGTGTGATACAGCGGGCACCCAACATGGGTCAGGGAGCAGTGTGATACAGCAAGCACCCAACATAGTCAGGGAGCAGTGTGATACAGCGGGCACCCAACATAGTCAGGGAGCAGTGTGATACAGCGGGCACCCAACATGGGTTAGGGAGCAGTGTGATACAGCAAGCATCCAACATAGTCAGGGAGCAGTGTGATACAGCAAGCACCCAACATAGTCAGGGAGCAGTGTGATACAGCGGGCACCCAACATAGTCAGGGAGCAGTGTGATACAGCGGGCACCCAACATGGGTTAGGGAGCAGTGTGATACAGCGGGCACCCAACATAGTCAGGGAGCAGTGTGATACAGCGGGCACCCAACATGGGTCAGGGAGCAGTGTGATACAGCGGGCACCCAACATAGTCAGGGAGCAGTGTGATACAGCGGGCACCCAACATAGTCAGAGAGCAGTGTGATACAGCGGGCACCCAACATAGTCAGGGAGCAGTGTGATACAGCGGGCACCCAACACAGTCAGGGAGCAGTGCGATACAGTGGGCACCCAACACAGTCAGGGAGCAGTGTGATACAGCGGGCACCCAACATGGGTCAGGGAGCAGTGTGATACAGCGGGCACCCAACATAGTCAAGGAACAGTGTGATACAGCGGGCACGCAACACAGTCAAGGAACAGTGTGATACAGCGGGCACGCAACACAGTCAAGGAACAGTGCGATACAGCGGGCACCCAACACAGTCAAGGAACAGTGTGATACAGCGGGCACGCAACATAGTCAAGGAACAGTGCGATACAGCAGGTACGCAACATAGCAACGGACTATTGAGGTACTTACTGAAGGCACCAATCATAGCAAGGTACTTACCGAGGGCACCAATCATAGCAAGGTACTTACCGAGGGCACCAATCATAGCGAGGTACTTACCGAGGGCACCAATCATAGCGAGGTACTTACCGAGGGCACCAATCATAGCGAGGTACTTACTGAAGGCACCAATCATAACGAGATACTTACCGAAGGCACCAATCATAGCGAGGTACTTACCGAGGGCACCAATCATAGCGAGATACTTACCGAGAGCACCAATCATAGCTAGATACCAGCGAAGTACTTACCGAGGGCACCAATCATAGCGAGGTACTTACCGAGGACACCAATCATAGCGAGATACTTACCGAAGACACCAATCATAGCGAGGTACTTACCGAGGGCACCAATCATAGCGAGGTACTTACCGAGGGCACCAATCATAGCGAGGTACTTACTGAAGGCACCAATCATAGCGAGATACTTACCGAAGGCACCAATCATAGCGAGGTACTTACTGAAGGCACCAATCATAGCGAGGTACTTACCGAGGGCACCAATCATAGCGAGGTACTTACCGAGGGCACCAATCATAGCGAGGTACTTACCGAGGGCACCAATCATAGCGAGGTACTTACCGAGGGCACCAATCATAGCGAGGTACTTACCGAGGGCACCAATCATAGCAAGATACTTACCGAAGACACCAATCATAGCGAGGTACTTACCGAGGGCACCAATCATAGCGAGGTACTTACCGAGGGCACCAATCATAGCGAGGTACTTACCGAGGGCACCAATCATAGCGAGGTACTTACCGAGGATACCAATCATAGCGAGGTACTTACCAAAGGCACCAATCATAGCGAGATACTTACCGAAGGCACCAATCATAGCGCGGTACTTACCGTGGGCACCAATCATAGCGAGATACTTACCGAAGGCACCAATGATAGCGCGGTACTTACCGTGAGCACCAATCATAGCGAGATACCAGCGAGGTACTTACCGAGGGCACCAATCATAGCGAGATACTTACCGAGGGCACCAATCATAGCGAGGTACTTACCGAGGGCACCAATCATAGCGAGGTACTTACCGAGGGCAGCGAGGATGGAGGCTGACCAGAGGGTCTCCCCGGCCAGCGCGGGCAGATACAGCATAGCGCCCCAGCGAGGCCCGTAGCGGTCCTGTAGCGGGTCCAACATGGTCACGTAGCGCGCCTCCCTCATCTTCCCGGCGAAGAACAATCCTCCTGTCAGTGAGTGACAAAACATTTAATGAAGACGTTTTTGTCTGGTTAACAATGGAATATTTAAATTCAAGACAAAATATTTGCATTTTAGTGTGAGGGGGAGCACAAGTGTCACTCATTGCTGCATCATGATCATGTACGAATGTAATATTTGAGAGCTGACCACCGTCATGGCCGGATCCAGGCGGTCCAGACTCATTGCTGAATCGGAGCTTTTCTGCAGTAGCACAGGTGGGGTGACCCGTAGCTTGTTTCAGTGGTGTGGTTACATTGTGCCTCATGTTGGGGACACTGGGGGCATGCCGCGAGTGTAACAAGCTGGTGAACTACGTCACACTGCGAAATCATCGTTAATGTTGTCCGACTTTCGATAGCAGACCTCTGTGGAATCCAGAAGCTGCGAAATGGGCGGGTAGTCTAGAAGTTTTAGAAACCTTTGTTATTTCAGAGGTTGATGGGGGGTAGTGGGAATTATGACTGGAGGGCGCCGCTTTGCTTTTCCCGACGGTCTCCTCTAACACACGGGGGTGCTGTCATTTTTTATTCGATGGTGTCTAATAGTCTCCTAATGTTTTAAATCATTTAACGTTCGCTACCTTCCGTCATATATTATTTTCCAAAGTAGGATTAAATGGCTCTCTTCCATCTCGTACTATTTGACCCAAGGAGATTAAACAGCAGGTTTCCGTCATCCCGAAACGTAGTCCCCTCGGCGACCTGCACAGGTACATCTCCAATATTCATATGACATCAGCCAGCCAGTCTTCATCTTCAATTATTAAGTCCCTTTTCTGTGATGGATATTTAATC